>NC_091127.1:17157500-17215000 GCF_040183065.1 Periplaneta americana
TAATTTTTTCCCCTGGTTGTTGAGATACGCTGGAGGTTCAGATTACGATCTCAATTAAATCTGTTGTTTCAAACAAATTACAGTTTTAAAGTACGATCTCATTGTAATTGTTTGTCTTCAAGATAGTCTACATTCATATTAGAATCTCAGTGTAATTGTTTGTCTTCAAGATAGTCTACATTCATATTAGAATCTCAGTGTAATTGTTTGTCTTCAAGATAGTCTACATTCATATTAGAATCTCAGTGTAATTGTTTGTCTTCAAGATAGTCTACATTCATATTAGAATCTCAGTGTAATTGTTTGTCTTCAAGATAGTCTATATTCATATTAGAATCTCAGTGTAATTGTTTGTCTTCAAGATAGTCTACATTCATATTAGAATCTCAGTGTAATTGTTTGTCTTCAAGATAGTCTACATTCATATTAGAATCTCAGTGTAATTGTTTGTCTTCAAGATAGTCTACATTCATATTAGAATCTCAGTGTAATTGTTTGTCTTCAAGATAGTCTACATTCATATTAGAATCTCAGTGTAATTGTTTGTCTTCAAGATAGTCTATATTCATATTAGAATCTCAGTGTAATTGTTTGTCTTCAAGATAGTCTACATTCATATTAGAATCTCAGTGTAATTGTTTGTCTTCAAGATAGTCTACATTCATATTAGAATCTCAGTGTAATTGTTTGTCTTCAAGATAGTCTACATTCATATTAGAATCTCAGTGTAATTGTTTGTCTTCAAGATAGTCTACATTCATATTAGAATCTCAGTGTAATTGTTTGTCTTCAAGATAGTCTACATTCATATTAGAATCTCAGTGTAATTGTTTGTCTTCAAGATAGTCTATATTCATATTAGAATCTCAGTGTAATTGTTTGTCTTCAAGATAGTCTACATTCATATTAGAATCTCAGTGTAATTGTTTGTCTTCAAGATAGTCTACATTCATATTAGAATCTCATTGTAATTGTTTGTCTTCAAGATAGTCTACATTCATATTAGAATCTCAGTGTAATTGTTTGTCTTCAAGATAGTCTACATTCATATTAGAATCTCATTGTAATTGTTCGTTTTCAAGATAGTCTACATTCAAATTAGAATGTCATTGTAATTGTTTGTCTTGAAGATAGTCTACATTCATGTTAGAATCTCATTGTAATGGTTTGTCTTCAAGATAGTCTACATTCATGTTAGAATCTCATTGTGATTGTTTGTCTTCAATATAGTCTACATTCATGTTAGAATCTCATTGTAATTGTTTGTCTTCAAGATAGTCTACATTCATATTAGAATCTCATTGTAATTGTTTGTCTTCAAGATAGTCTACATTCATATTAGAATTTCATTGTAATTGTTTACCTTCAAGATAGTCTACATTCATATTAGAATCTCATTTTACTTTGTCGTCTTCGAAAGAATGTACATTCAGGTTTTAAATTAATTATACGCTCTTTATATCAAGAAACAAACTTCACACGTATAGTCTAGATCTCAATATGTTCCGTTGTCTCGGGGGAAAAAAAAAACATAAATCAGTTTACAATTACATTACCTACTTGCGTAGCCCAGTCGGCTAATGCGCTTGCTTGCTTGTCGATCCGGAGTTGCGCTCGGGCGCGGGTTCGATTACTGATTACCTGGCTGAATTTTTTCCGAGGTTTTGCCCAACCATAAGTGAAATATCAGGTAATGTATGGCGAATCTTCGGCCTCATCTCGCCATCACTAGTCCCATTGACACTAAATAACCTCGTAGTTGATACAGCGTCGTTAAATAACCAAGTACAAAAATGATCAGATTACAGTATAATAGTTCTGTGTTACGAACTCATTATTGTCTGTAGTCTTGGAAACAATGTACAGTCTTAGAAGAAAGTTTTGTCGCACAAATACTTTGTAAGTCCCAGAAAGAAGGCGGTTCGCATGATCAGGCATACAACGAAATGTGAACCAGGCCACTCTCCTCTGATGGACTGTATTGGTTTATTTTCTTATATAACATTATATGCACCCAAGCTTAATACAAAATTTCGAAATTTATTTTTCATACCAAGGGCAAATACTAAGGCCCGATTGTATAAACCATTTAATCTTAGATCAGAGGTTAAATTGATCCTTGTTTCAGCTGAACTTGGAATTTTGTGTTGTATAAAGTCTAATCTGAGATTAATTTGTCTCAAACCAAAGTCAACTTTGACTGAAGGAATTTCTCCGATTAAGTTAGATGATCCAAGTTCAGTTATTTCTTTTCTGTTCGAAATATATGACAGATTATGCAAATAAAATATCCATTATTATTAATATTAATAGATATGTTAAGTGCATTTATAAATATTTCTTTCAATTTCTTGCCTTAATACACAAACATTCTTATATTTTATAAAGCTCTATCGTGTTCAGCAGTATCAAATAACATAACCTATAATTATATTATGTTTATAACAACCATTAATTATTAATGGATATGATAGGTACATTCATAAATGTTCAATTGATTGTATTACTAAACGAAATTGTCGTTTTATAAAGCTTTATTATGTTTAGCAGTATCAAACACTATAACATGATAACAACTTGGAGAACAGTCAACCTTCTTCTTATTTTCCGCCATTATTTACATTGCAAAAAAAAAAAACCATTGTCTCCAACGGAGTGTAATACGGAAAGTCGCCAAAAAGTAGTTGTAAAGTCGCTAGATTTCTCATTATCAACAAAGAAAGATTAAATTTTGTCACTATGGGGTGCTAAAAAGGTCACTAAATCCCTATTTAAGCAATATAAAAGTTAAAAGAAATTGTTGTTGAAAAAGAGTTAAAGTCGCTAGATTGGCAACACTGAACAAACCTGTATAACATGGTCCGCGCATCACGTATTTCACCTGTTTATGCGAAGTTGCCAAATCCTTTTCACGTGAACTTAGATTGCATTTGAACCAAGATAATTTGATCGCAGAAAAGTTTTATACAATAGAAGAAGTGTCTGAACTCGGTTCACTTTCCGATCTTCGATCAAAGTTGATCTTTAGTCAGGGAGTTTTATACAATTGGGCCTAAATCTCACAAAAATTCCTCAGTTTTCCAAATGTTTATACAATAAATTATACATCCGAATGTTGATATTTTCAATATGAATTTCTCTAAATACAGAATCATTTGTTATCATATTTTAGAGAATACTGTATTGTTGTTAGTTAATTTGAAGCTCCTTTCACACCTTATTTCAATTTCTCTCTTTTTTTTTTCTTTCTCTTTTTTCTATTTTGTTTCAGTTTTTAATAAGATTATGTTTCTTTTTCTTGTTTACGTTTTATAAGTTACTTTGTTAGTCTTGAACATTGTAATTGACCTTTGCCTGTTATGTTCAATAACAAATAAAATAAATACCCTGAATTTGTCTAATTTCGTGGTCTTCTTTATAAAGCTATTACAAAACCCACATCGTTTTCTACAGACTTGAATCTATTACAACGTCTTTTATAAACTTCGGAACAGGTATCTTGAAATATTTTGCATACAGTAGAACCTCTATTATCCGTGGTAATGAAAGGGGTGGATTGAACGGTTAATCGAAAAAATCGGATAATCCGCACCATAAAAGATTTTCATAAACTTAGTGAATAATATTTACACTTTCATAATTTCGTCCATAGTCTTCTATTCGACACGCTAGGTAGTGGCTGAGAAGTTGACTAATTTAAGTCTGGTTGTCAACGTTGGGTTTTTAAGGGCCAAGGAAACTCCTTGTAATGATTGTCTCTGGAAATATATTAACAGTGGAAGTCTCGCGTTGTAGGTTTACATACTTCATACATTTCAACCCCGTATTCTGATGTGAGGTGAGCCACAGTCTCTCTTTCCCCAGACCACTCAATTATTTACACTTTTTTATACTTACCACAAGAGTTGTTTTGACATCCGTAGAAAACATTTTATATAGAAGTTATACAGTACGATAATTCGAAACTAGACCATACTGTGTAACGAAAAATACTTGTAATAGCACTATCTAGAAAACATAACGTGCTAATACAATGTATAGTATTTAATGTATTTCTGCAGAAAAAAAGCGAGAGAAAGATAGACTGATAATCTACCAATCGGTTAATAGAGTGACGGATAATCTACCAATCCGTTAATAGAGTGACGGATAATCTACCAATCGGTTAATAGTGACGGATAATCTACCAATAGGTTAATAGAGTGACGGATAATCTACCAATCGGTTAATAGAGTGACGGATAATCTACCAATCGGTTAATAGAGTGACGGATAATCTACCAATCGGTTAATAGAGTGACGGATAATCTACCAATCCGTTAATAGAGTGACGGATAATCTACCAATCGGTTAATAGTGACGGATAATCTACCAATAGGTTAATAGAGTGACGGATAATCTACCAATCGGTTAATAGAGTGACGGATAATCTACCAATCGGTTAATAGAGTGACGGATAATCTACCAATCGGTTAATAGAGTGACGGATAATCTACCAATCGGTTAATAGAGTGACGGATAATCTACCAATCGGTTAATAGAGTGACGGGTAATCTACCAATCGGTTAATAGAGTGACAGATAATCTACCAATCGGTTAATAGAGTGACGGATAATCTACCAATCGGTTAATAGAGTGACGGATAATCTACCAATCGGTTAATAGAGTGACGGATAATCTACCAATCGGTTAATAGAGTGACGGATAATCTACCAATCGGTTAATAGAGTGACGGATAATCTACCAATCGGTTAATAGAGTGACGGATAATCTACCAATCGGTTAATAGAGTGACGGATAATCTACCAATCGGTTAATAGAGTGACGGATAATCTACCAATCGGTTAATAGAGTGACGGATAATCTACCAATCGGCTAATAGAGTGACGGATAATCTACCAATCGGTTAATAGAGTGACGGATAATCTACCAATCGGTTAATAGAGTGACGGATAATCTACCAATCGGTTAATAGAGTGACGGGTAATCTACCAATCGGTTAATAGAGTGACGGATAATCTACCAATCGGTTAATAGAGTGACGGATAATCTACCAATAGGTTAATATAGTGACGGATAATCTACCAATCGGTTAATAGATTGACGGATAATCTACCAATCGGTTAATAGTGACGGATAATCTACCAATCGGTTAATAGAGTGACGGATAATCTACCAATCGGTTAATATAGTGACGGATAATCTACCAATCGGTTAATAGTGACGGATAATCTACCAATAGGTTAATATAGTGACGGATAATCTACCAATCGGTTAATAGAGTGACGGATAATCTACCAATCGGTTAATTGAGTGACGGATAATCTACCAATAGGTTAATAGAGTGACAGATAATCTACCAATCGGTTAATAGAGTGACGGATAATCTACCAATTGGTTAATAGAGTGACGGATAATCTACCAATCGGTTAATATTGACGGATAATCTACCAATCGGTTAATAGAGTGACGGATAATCTACCAATCGGTTAATAGAGTGACGGATAATCTACCAATCGGTTAATAGTGACGGATAATCTACCAATAGGTTAATAGAGTGACGGATAATCTACCAATCGGTTAATAGAGTGACGGATAATCTACCAATCGGTTAATAGAGTGACGGATAATCTACCAATCGGTTAATAGAGTGACGGATAATCTACCAATCGGTTAATAGAGTGACGGATAACCTACCAATCAGTTAATAGAGTGACGGATAATCTACCAATCGGTTAATAGAGTGACGGATAATCTACCAATCGGTTAATAGAGTGACGGATAATCTACCAATCGGTTAATAGAGTGACGGATAATCTACCAATCGGTTAATAGAGTGACGGATAATCTACCAATCGGTTAATAGAGTGACGGATAATGTACCAATCGGTTAATAGAGTGACGGATAATGTACCAATCGGTTAATAGAGTGACGGATAATCTACCAATCGGTTAATAGAGTGACGGATAATCGGGGTTCTACTGTACTTTCACAATGGCAACAAATTACAGGGCCCATGCCTCAAACCATTCGAAGTTTTGAATTTTCTAAATGCTCTGGAACAATCTGTATTATATTCATACGTAGTAACAATGAATAAGGCCAACTTGCATTCGTAGAGAAACAAATGTATTGTTTTCTGGTATGGTTTTTCGAAAAGGGTATATTAATTCAATCAAGAATAGCTTAAATTGCTGATTATTTATTTCTTTTGCGATAATAATAATAATAATAATAATAATAATAATAATAATAGAACAATTGAAACAAATGTTTGTGTGCAAATAAACTCCACTATTCCATGAACAGAACTGCGTTATTTGTATATAAACTCACTTTTTAGTAAAATCATGAAACTTTCAAGTCTTTCGTGACGTTTGAATAACACTATAAATCCATATTTCGAACTCATTGTGCTCTGCAGTCTTGGAATCAGTCTACATGTACAGAGTGTAAGGGGTATAAGTGCCGTCCTTTTCACAGTCGTCGGGGACGGTCTACAGCAGCCGTGGCGAGAACGTGACTCGCGAGACATTGTGGCTCGCAGTGATAGCTGTGCTTCTAACCTCCGCCAACCCCCACCCTCTCACTCACTGGAGTCAAACTCCGTTCCATTTGTATTCGTCTCTGACCTGCGAGTGGCATATGTCTCTCTCGAAACCATGTACGGAAGTTCCAAGTAGGATGGGAGGACGCATTTTTTTTGCTGTCAATATGATGAGAATATTAAATGTATGATTTATTCACAAGTATTACGAGGAAAACGGTTGTATAACATAAAACGGCATTATACTACATGTTACTGATGAAACATTAAAAGGTTAATTGTTATCATCATCATCATCATCATTATTATCATCATCATCTCTGTACGTCGACCCTTTTTCAGCAGATGTACGAATAATGCGGTTAGCTCTTCAATTTGAACTCACTGATTTACTATGTGATGTCAAATGAAAGCTAGATGTAAGGACTTGACAATTGTTGAACTTTCAAATCTTTGCCAAAAAATAAATATCCGAAGCTTCGTTCTTTCGCTTGCTCAGTTGAAGCCATGTTCGCTACAACTTACGTTTCTGAAAAATTATTTTCAACAATTAAAATAGTAAAAACCAAATTTAGATCACGACTGACAGACAAATACCTTCGTGATCAACTACGACTGGCAGTAAGTGACATAATTCCTGAGTTGAAACTTTGTCGCAGAGACATTCTGAAGACAGTTAATTTTAGGTTGTGATATTGTTCATTTATTGTTCATTTCTTCCTTCGTTACACGTACTAAACATTAGTTTGTAGCCTTGTGCTGTATAAAATTATATTTAAGTGCTTGACGTAAGGAAAATGAAAATCCGTTAATAAGTCAGACAGTTGCTTCACTTCCCCTTCGGGTGTCCGCCTTCCTCCATAGGTGCTATGCACGTTGCAGGTTACACAGTGGCTCGGCGCACGATTACATTTTCGCCACCGCTGGTCTACAGGATCAAAAAATGTCCATACAGCATAGGGCAAAACTTGATAGTCTTCCCAGAAAAAAATATTTCTTCTCTTATTTTATTCACGTTTTACTGCTCATATCGTTATTAAAAATACGAAAACAATTACATCAGTAGGTATGTCTAGCAAAGAGTTAATATTAGTTTAAGTATATATTTGTGTTCTATTAAGTTTTCTTGAAATTAAATAAAAGAGCATGCTTAAATTTGTTAATATTCTGGCGTGAGAGACGTGGCAACGTGTTCAACAGGCAGTACTCTGCTCAGACGTAAGTACGAGTCAGCTGAGTTCAAGGTCTACTGCAGAGCGGATGACAGTTCAGTACAGGGTATTCGATAAACAACTTACAATGTCATTCACAGTTTATGAATATCATATGTTATTAATTTATGGAGAAAGTCGTCGTAATTCAAATGAGACACGAAAGATGTACCGTCAACGTTTTCCTCAAAGAAGGTTAATTAATTGGTGAACTTTTTTTAGCAATTTCTCAACGATTTTTAGAAACTAGGAGTCTCTTACCTCATTTCGAAAATCACACAACCAGAAATTTGTTTAAAAATGATACTGCTTTACGGAAGCGGGAGAGATTCACTGTTTGAGTCGCTTGAGAAACTTCTTGCCCCAGCAACTAAAACTTACCCTAGTGCAAACCCTAGTAACGCCGCACTTCGATTATTGTGACGTTTTGTTAAGTGACCTAAGTTCTGAATTGTCAGTCAAGTTACAGCGAGCTCAGAATATGTGCGTCAGATACGTGTGCAACATCCGACGGTATGATCACATATCACCGTCCTTCGCAAGTCTCTCGTGGCTCCGACTTAAAGAACGTAGAACTTTACACTCTTTGTCTTTACTCTTTCGAATTCTGCACACTTCAACACCAAATTACCTTTCGTCTCGTTTCTCTTATCTATACTCTAACCACGACGTAAATACCAGATCACTTATCTGTGGCACACTATGTATACCTCTTCATAGAACATCTTGTTATTCCTCATCTTTTACAATATCCACCTCGCGTCAATGGAATTCCTTGTCACAAAGTATTAGGGGCTGCAAGACAATAAACACCTTTAAGAACAGCTTAAAAGATAACCTTATTAGCATTTCACTCCAATCATACTGATTTAAACTATCACTGACTACATTGTTACTTTTTTCTTTAGACATCATCCTGATTGTGCTGTATTTTAATTGTCTCGTAATAATCTCTTTCTATTATCTAATATTATTTGAAATATATTAACATTCTATGTATTTTAGTTTAATTCTGCTACACAGTTTATTTCAGTGTTTAATTAATAGTTCATAGTATTTTGTTGTTTAATCTGTAAATAACTTTTGTATACATGTAACTCTCATCTAAATCAAATTGTTGAATTCTTTGTAAGTTCATGCATATGTATATACACTTTTTGCTGGTTGAGTGGAAGAGAAGGCCTTACGGCCTTAACTCTGCCAGCTAAAATAAATTATTATTATTATTATTATTATTATTATTATTATTATTATTATTATTATTATCATTATTATTAAAATTTTGCATTAGAAAAAAGAGTTCGTCTGATTTTGTGCAGAAAACCATTATTGTTTATGTTTTAGACATATAATAAAAATGGAGCAACAATGTTACATACAATTTAAATTTACCACAAAGTTCTATTAATTAGATTGAAAGTTTGCATTTGCTGCGCGTTTTATGTAAACAACAGTAATATCATGGTCTGCTCCTGCATTAAAACAGAGTATCTGTACCGGTATGTCTGTATCCGCTTGAGTTGTACTGTGTACTTATAAACCCCCTTCTCCACATCCAGCAACGTTGCCAAACGTCTAATATTGTAAACTTTAATAATTAGTTAAATATTGCAATTAGAAAAAAATTGTAAGGACATTTTTCTTCCTTATGGCATGAATAATCATCAGTTAAAATAATGGCACTTATACCCCTCACACCCTGTATAGTTGCGATCTCATTGTGCTCTGTAATCGTGCTCTGTAGTCTTGGAAACGGTATACATACATAATTACGATCCCATTGTACTCTAAAGTCTAGTACTCTAAAATCAAATGGTCTCATTATGCTCTGTTATCTTGAAAGTAATTCAATTTGGGATAAGCATTCCATTATGTTCTTGGAAATAAATTCAGATTACGGTCTTTTTGTGGTCTGTTACTTTAAATATAAATCAGCTTTAAGACTAATCATCTTATTGCGTTGCCTTAGAAACAACACACGCTTAGCTGACCATTTAATTATTCTGTTATCTTGGAAGCAAAGGCATGTGCACTGAGATGGACATCTCAATCTACTCTCCACAATCAGATGACAGTCTCATTCCCATGGTCACCAGGGAGGAGTGCTCTGCAGTGTTGCCAACACATAAATTGTATCTCAGTGTAACACCTAAAAACTCGTCAGAATCCGTCAAAATTAAAGAAAAATAAGATCTATCCAGTATATCTACATAAATAAAAGCAAACATTAACGAAACTACCTTACCAATCTTGATTACAATAATAATTCATCCACATCATCTGCTTCTAGTTCTCCAGTTGATGTGCTAGGTTAGTGTACGCTACTCCAATAATTAATCAACAGTAATCTCACTAGTTGTTTTGATTTATCTAGAGAAAATCAAAACTCGAGTGGGATTTAATTGACTATTAAACGATTAGAAGAAAGTATATAAAGATTAGAAGTAACAAAGTACTCCAATACAATAAAATATTAATTAACTTACGAAAATACAACTGTTTTCAAATGTATTATTGTACCATCTCAACATTACGCTAGATGGCAGCAGTGTTTTATGATTATGTTTTCTTGTTATCAGTTGTGCCAACTATGGAATCTTCATTGAACGCTATGGACGGTTACTAGTCAAGAAGGCTTTGTTGATTCAGTTTCATTTTTATTAAAACATTTGCATTCCACTTCAATCATCCGCATCCCAGTAATCAACGTCACTTGACAGATGATTTTCAATAAATCTTAATATTAAACAATCTCTGATACGTGACTATCCATAATATCATATAGCAGAAGCTATAACAAACATAACCTAAATAATATAAACAAGTGTTAGAAAAGTTTTAATTAGAGATGATGAAATAAACAAGAAACGTTTTAATTAACGATGATGAAATGAAAAATAAACATGAATAATTTCAAAAGAAACAATTATTGAAAGTATAATTTTCAAATTTGAATGTTTTAGTGGTTGGTGGTTCAGTTGATGTTATATTGGCCGTGTGCGTAAAAGAAGTGAACTCGTTGATGTGCATGGTGTATCCCTTAACTTATCAGGATATCCGAATGGTGCCCTTCATATATGACCAGTGATCTTTATTAATTCTTGTTCTTGAATGCCAAAGCGAGTCATATTTGAAAGTGTTGTGCATCGACTGGAGTGGTTTGTAATTTTCTGTTTTTTTGACGTCCAGACCAGTGCAGTTTGAAATGTTGGCAAACAAATAAACAAATGCTAGGGTAGTGATAAAATATAAACAAATGCTAGGGACGCGATAAAATTAAACAAATGCTAGAAACGCGATAAAATTGTGCGATAAGCAGCCATGATTGGTTGAAAGACATCCTTTCGTACCGTTTTATTGGTCAAAAGTAGTGTGACGTAGTAAAAGTGTAATAGCCAATTAAAAAAGACAGCAGCTAAAAAGTCAAAAGACAATGTAAATCGTAATTTCAGCCAGAGAATCCGTCACCCGTCAAAGTCATTCTTTTCCCGTCAGTTTTGACGGAATTTCCGTCCAGTTGGCAACACTGGAGCTCTGTGTTGTCCGTTGGCCACCGCGGAGACCCATTAGAAACACGTGAGGCCGTAATCCCGTGCGCTTGTTTGCCGTAGCGATAAAACTCGTAACAGCGATGTGATAGGGTCAGCTCTTTCGCTCGCGCCGTCTCCGCCAGGCGCGCTAGTATCGATTGGAGCAGTGCTCCCTCCCATAGGCACTACCAGGTGATGGGGGCTACAGCACTCTGCCGTGTCTGTAGGGGCTCACCTCCGTTCAGGGCTGTATTTCGTATTCCGAGCCCCTGGCATTGCGGGCTGCAAGTAATGCAGTTCTGAAAATGCTGAAATAGAAGCAAATTAAAGGTTCACTTCTTTTGCTGAAATATCCGGTCTCATAAGGAAACCTTCCACATCATCAGCTAGAAATCCGTTTAAAAGTTTGTACACGGATAAATATTGAGCGGAATGAGACCTACTAAATTAGCTGTTAATACAAACTGTAAAACAAAACATAACTACAGTGTAAAATAACAACAATAACCAAATTTCTTGGCTTAAAAATCGATAATGTGTTAAATTGGAAAAATCATATTAAATAAATTACCCCCTAACTAAATTCAGCTTGTTTTGCTATTAGATCTATGCAAAATATAGTAAATATCAATACCTTAAAAACAATATACTTTGCATACTTCCACTCGGTTTTGGAATAATATTCTGAGGAAATTCCACAGATAGTAACAATATATTTCTATTACAAAAAAGAGTAATTAGAATAATAGTAGGTGCCAAAACTAGGGAATCGTGTAGGACTATTTTCAAAAAACTACATGGCTTGTCAGTATATCTTTTCATTAATAATCCTCCTCGTATGTAATCGTGAAAACTTTGTAACTAATTCAACAGTTCATAGCATAAATACACGTCAAAAATGACTTTCATACTCCATTGGCAAGTCTATCGTGCTATCAAAAAGGAGTGCGTTATATGGCAGTAAAAATTTTCAGTACCCTCCCTATCGATATAAAAAATGAAACTCAAAACATAAAATTATTTAGGGCAAAATTAAAGAAACACCTAATTTCTCACGCCTTCTATTCTGTAGGTGAATTCATGACAATCAATAACACTTCATGAAATTGATACTAAAACTTTATGTTGTACTAGTAGACTATATTGTAAACCCTTCTGTATATATTTCATTTAGACTGTGACTATAAATTAAGATTTTATAATAGTATTAAGTTTTTTGACTTGTTCCATATTCTAGTTGTGAAGCATTGTATGAATATCATGGAATGTTAATAAATACAATACAATACAATACCTTCTCCCACTACTAGAATGATCTACAGGGTGATCCGTTTGGGTGTGGATAAAATAAAAACACCGTAAAACATTTTATCACTGAGCTTTATTTGTTGAATCTTCGTGCATACAACACTGAAAGATGGGAGATTCCTCAGAGCTCAACATGACCCCCATTGCGCACCCTGCACAACTCATAACGGTGATGCAATTCAGTCCATGTCCGTTGTAACATAGGGGTGATTTGTTGAAAAGCTTGAGTAATTTTTACTCCTGGGTTTCTGTGAATAGGCAATGTCTTTAACAAAACCCTGCACGAAGAAGTCAGGAGTGGTTAGATCTGGGGAGTTTGAGAGCCAAGCCAAGAAATAGCTGCTTCTCGTACTGGGTTTCGCCTGCGACCACCTGCAGAACCTGTCTCTACAAGTGTTCTGTACCACAACATTATGGAATCATATTTAGGTACATTATGCACACCATACTCACGTCGAAATTGCCTTTGAACTCTTTTAAAACTCTCAAATTTAGCATACCAAAGAACACATTGTGCCCGCTGTTGATTTGTAGTAGCCATTTTAATCATCTACGATTTTCATTTGTTCTTTCAGATTATGCATTATTGTCATATATGGAAACTCCCATCTTTTAATCATAATATAACCAGCAAGAAATTTTTCCTGCTATCATAATAGCTTTATAATAATAAATTAACATTATCTGTACCCAAACGGATCAGATTGTATTCGTCGCTAGTGAAGAGAATTCAGACGCGTCAGATATTACACTCTCCAGTAGAAATAGATCGGCAATTTCTCACAGTTTACCTAGATCAGTGTATATCTGCTATGAACTATATTTTGCATCATTTGATCACTTGCGAAGAATTACCAATTCTCTCTGCTAATTGTAATCAATTAAGATAAAAAAAAACAAAAACTTATTGTTTATACACAGAGTGAATCGTAAGTAATGTCATTAATTTTGGTGGATGATTCCTTTAGTAAAGAGCAACAAAAAAGTAAGATACCATTTTGCTGTATTTTGAATAGTTTTCAGAAAAACGTGCATTTTAAAATACATGAATTACGCGATAGTGCTACGCTGTTATCAGTAGGAAGTGCACATCAGGTTGTGTTGCTCTGTACGACCCTTTCACTTGGGTTGTTCTGAATAGGGAAGTGGGAGGTCATTGCCATGTACGTACATTGTTTTTAAACTTGCAAAAAAATAGAGATGATATACCGTTTATGTTTTGTGTTTAAACTGTGTTACAGAATGGAGAATGAACACTGCTTATTTCACTTCAAACAAAATCTTGAAAAATTGAAAATAAAATCTACAATCTAATTTTAATTAAATGTTCAGAGAACACAGACAATAATATATGCTTATTTCAAACTGAATTTAAAAGATTAAGAAATATTTCTACACTCCTATTTAAATTCAGTATTATAGAGAACGAAAATAATAATAATGCTTATTTCATGTTATAAAAGCAAAATTTTAAAACATTTAAAACTCTGAAGGCAAAAATAAGAATACGGTATGCTATATTATGTTACAAAAACAAAATTTTAAAACATTTAAAACTCTACAGGCAAAAATAAAAATACGATATGTTATTTTGCGTTATAGAAACAACATTTTAAAACATTTAAAACTCTACAAAAATACAATTTTAAAACCCTTAAAATTCTATAGGCAAAAATAAGAATACGATGTGCTATTTTACGTTACAAAAACAAAATTTTAAAACATTTAAAACTCTACAGGCAAAAATAAGAATACGATATGCTATTTTGTGTTACAAAAACAAAATGTTAAAACATTTAAAGCTCTACAGGCAAAAATAAGAATGCGGTATGCTATTTTAAGATACAAAAATATAATTTTAAAACCCTTAAAATTCTACAGGCAAAAATAAGAATACGATACGCTATTTTACGTTACAAAAACAAAATGTTAAAACATTTAAAGCTCTACAGGCAAAAATAAGAATACGATATGCTATTTTGTGTTACAAAAACAAAATTTTAAAACATTGAAAACTCTGCAGGCAAAAATAAGAATACGGTATGCTATTTTATGTTACAAGAATAAAATTTTAAAACATTTAAAACTCTACTGGCAAAAATAAGAATACGATATCCTATTTTATGATACAAAAACAAAATTTTAAAACATTTAAAGCTCTACAGGCAAAAATAAGAATACGATATGTTATTTTACGTTAAAAAACAAAATTTTAAAACATTTAAAACTCTACAGGCAAAAATGAGAATACGATATGCTATTTTACGTTACAAAAACAAAATGTTAAAACATTAAAGCTCTACAGGCAAAAATAAGAATACGATATGCTATTTTATGTTACAAAAACAAAATTTTAAAACATTTAAAACTCTACAGGCAAAAATAAGATTGCGGTATGCTATTTTATGTTACAAGAATAAAATTTTGAAACATTTAAAACTCTACTGGCAAAAATAAGAATACGATATGCTATTTTATGTTACAAAAACAAAATTTTAAAACATTTAAAGCTCTACAGGCAAAAATAAGAATACGATATGTTATTTTACGTTAAAAAACAAAATTTTAAAACATTTAAAACTCTACAGGCAAAAATAAGAATACCATATGCTATTTTACGTTAAGCAAACAAAATTGAAAATATTATTTTTAAACTCTTTTGATTTGATCTTTCGGTGAACACACACAATAAGAGAAGCATATTTTACCTTATTGAAAAATTTTCTTAATGATTTGAAAAACTCCGTTTGTCGTGCTGCAGGCATTTTCTTCAGGAAATTAGAGATATCCTCCCTAATTTTATTTTTAAAGTGATAACGGGTAAAATTACATATATAAGAAATCAAATTTTCCGACTCTCTTTAAAGCAATTGTGTTTATGTTTGCATTTCTCTTTTTCCACTCGTCATCTCGAATAAGCCAGCTGTTCAGAGTATCTGGGCCAAGTATATCTACCTGCCTCTCTCCAGGTACCTTTACAGCGTTATCAGAGTGTAATACGCTTTAAAATTTATTTGCAGAACGAAAAATTACTTTTTGTTTGGATTATATTTCTACACATTTAATGGACAAAACTATGAAGTAACTTTGGAATATAATTACTTACTTACTGGCTTTTAAGGAACCCGGAGGTTCATTGCCGCCCTCACATAAGCCCGCCATTGATCCCTATCCTGAGTAAGATTAATCCAGTCTCTATCATCATATCCCACCTCCCTCAAATCCATTTTAATATTATCCTCCCATCTATGTCTCGGTCTCCCCAAAGGTCTTTTTCCCTCAGACCTCCCAACTAACACTGTATATGCATTTCTGGATTCGCCGGTACGTGCTACATGCCCTGGCCATCTCAAACGTCTGGATTTAATGTTCCTAATTATGTCAGGTGAAGTGCAATTAATTAAAATTTAATTACTAAATGCGAAGATATATTTTTAACTATTATGTTTACATTCCTTCATATAAAGTAACTAATAATAATTTGTTAAAATTTAATTTTTTGATCGTTCCTGAAAAATCTTTCTTTTGTAGGATAAGTCCTTTTACCTAGACACAATCGATATGTGATCAGAGTAGCTACTAGGGACGATATACAATGAAACAGAATTAATGTTATTACCTCAAATAGTGATTCGCTTATAAACTTGGTCGCTCGTCTTCTGATCATGAACAATATCTCTTTTCTGGGACTTTGAAAACATCTGTGCACCATAAATAATTTATAGGACTGTATACAATGATGTACAGGATCCATTAAATTATGTATTATTTATTTATCTATTTTTATTTTTTATTTATTTATTTAAGTATTTATTTATATATTTATTTATGTAATTTTGTATGGATTTATTTATGTATTTATGTGTTTATTTATGTAATTATTTATGTATTTATTTATGCATTTATTTATTTATGTATTTATTTACGTAATTATGTATTTTTATCTATGTATTTATTTATTTACATATTTATGTGTTTATTTATTTAGGCACTACGTATTTATGTATGTATTTATTTACACATTTATTTATTTATTTACGCATTTATTTATTTACTTATTTATGTGTTTATTTATTTACGTATTCATGTGTTTATTTATATACGTATTTATGTTTTTATTTATTTACGTATTCATGTGTTTATTTATTTACATATTCATGTGTTTATTTATATACGTATTTATGTGTTTATTTATTTACGTATTCATGTGTTTATTTATTTACGTATTCATGTGTTTATTTATTTACATATTTGTGTGTTTATTTATTTGCGTATTTATGTGTTTATTTATTTACGTATTTATGTTTTTATTTATTTACATATTTATGTGTTTATTTATTTGCGTATTTATGTGTTTATTTATTTACGTATTTATGTGTTTATTTATTTACGTATTCATGTGTTTATTTATTTACATATTTATATGTTTATTTATTTGCGTATTTATGTGTTTATTTATTTACGTATTTATTTATTTACATATTTATGTGTTTATTTATTTACGTATTTATGTGTTTATTTATTTACGTATTTATGTGTTTATTTATTTGTATATTTATTTGTTTACTTATTTGTTTGTTTATTTAATTATTTATTTGTTTGTTTGTTTGTTTATTTATTTATTTTTTTTCTTTTTATTCATTTATTTGTTTGTTTATTTGTTTGTTTGGTTATTTATTTGTTTATTTGTTTGTTTATTCATTTATTTGTTTATTTATTTATTTTTCTATTTATTCAATTGTTTGTTTGTTTATTTGTTTGGTTATTTGTTTGTTTATTTATTTGTTTATTTATTTGTTTGTTTATTTATTTGTTTGTTTATTTATTTGTTTATTTATTTGTTTGTTTATTTGTTTGTTTATTTATTTGTTTATTTATTTGTTTGTTTATTTATTTGTTAGTTTATTTATTTATTTATTTGTTTGTTTGTTTATTTATCTGTTTGTTTATTTATTTATTTGTTTATTTATTTGTTTGTTTATTTATTTGTTTGTTTATTTATTTATTTGTTCATTTATTTGTTTGTTTATTTATTTGTTTGTTTATTTATTTGTTTGTTTATTTGTTTGTTTATTTATTTGTTTGTTTATTTATTTGTTTGTTTATTTATTTGTTTGTTTATTTGTTTGTTTATTTATTTGTTTGTTTATTTATTTGTTTGTTTATTTGTTTGTTTTTTATTTGTTTGTTTATTTGTTTCTTTATTTAATTATTTATTTACTTATTTATTTATCAACTGAAGTGTAGGCCTATGTTTTAAATTGTGGACGAAGCGACGAGGAGAGTGAGAAAGAAGCTGGGGAAGAAGGGAGTGGGTCATCTTCCAATTCTGGGAAAACAACAAATCTTATACTCGTTAACACGAAGCATGGCTTTCACTCAAGGCAAGGAAAGACTAACAACAAACCAACAAATATCGATGCTGTAGGCCGGATCCAAATCCAATGCGTAGTTTTAACGCAGCTTTTAACTTCAATCGTTCCAAGGGCGCGATCGAGAAATAATATTGCACGTACTTTGATTTATTTCGTGAGAAACTGAGCTATGGCCGAGTAAGTAGAAGAGGACAGCGGAGGGAGATGCTGGTTTATTAATCGTATTATTTATCTGCTTACTGTTCGGATCACATATTCGTGGCCTCCTCTGTAACACTCGCTTGCTCGGGTCTACGCCAACACCTCCAAGTGGCAGGACACTAATTTAATTGCACCGATGCGGCGCTGAAATGATATGCAACCTGTTGACTGTCGCAGCGATGCGCGACTGTTTCATAGCTGCGTTCATCTCACGTAAAGGCGTTGCCAACTCACAAAAGAAATTAGTTATGGAAGGCACGTCAAATCCTATAGCTGCTTACAATATCATTAAGCTAATAACGTAATATCATTATTATTGCAATGAAATGTTTTTTAGTTCTGTGCTGACTGCTGGTACACTGACGTTCAAAGATATCTGACTCTACTAATCGATAGTTATCGATAATTTGTTGTGTAAGTTTGGCTTCTTTAGTTATTACTTCTACAGAGTGTCTCAAATTGATGTATACACATTTTGAAAGAAGAAAGAACAAAGAACGGACGTGGCAAAATTTTCCTTTGTTAACTGCACAATAGTAGACTGGAACAGCTTACCTGCGGCAATTTTTCAGGGTGGTCCTCTCAAAATCAATACATTTAAGGAAAGGTTGAGAAGATTAGACTGAAAATGTAATTGTAGGTGCAGTGTAATTATTTAAGTTGTGTCGTGTAGTTAATTAAGTTGATATGTAATTAATTAAGATGATATGTAATTAATATGATATGTAAATAAATTAAGGTGATATGTAATTAATTAAGATGATATGTAATTAATGAAGGTGATATGTAATTACTTAAATTGGTAATAGTTGGGTGAAATATAAGTACTTATAAGTTAGGTATACTTTTGCTTATCGTAGGCGTTATTATAGCATAACTTTTATTTATAGTCCTAGGTTTATTGCATCAATTTATTTACAGTTAGAAGTAAATTTACGTTTATTTTATTTTTTATTGCTGTAATTATTGTATTATTGTAACGGTATTACTGTATATTATATATCACTGCCACCGGGTGTATACCCAATTGTAGTGTACTGGCCACCCTACACCATTATTCCCTGGCTTAGTTTCCTCATGAGTGATGCCTTAATGGTGTCACTTATGAGGTTCAAACCTGTCTTTAGATAGTTTACTCAACAACATTAAACCTCTTGCGTCCGCTGCCCAACCAAGTGGTACAATGTTCGATTCCCAGCGTGAGAAATGGAAAAATTGTATCTTCTATACACGGGGTTAGGTTTTTGTCCGTTGTCTTCTGATTGTGCTGTGATGTCTCAGCGGCGGCTCTGCGTCATGCCGATCTCATAGGTTCATGATCAGAAAGACCCGAATCTTCTTTCTCTACCCGCAGTGATGAGTAACTCAGATGAAAAGGGAGGTTAAGGAAAGTAAGAAAAAAATTAGTTCCTCTTGTGACATTATGTGTGATGATCTGTTTATTGCAATATGAAATACTGATGTTCTTTCTCCAACCCGGAAGGTGGAGTAGGTATGCAGTATGCAAGCAGTGACTATTTAGTATTATATTCGTAATAAATTGTTAGTGTTACTTTTTGTTTTCGTAACTTGATTAGATTACGAGTGAAATACGCGACAAATTCAAACGCACTTGGTACTCTGATATAGATCCATTGTGCTATTTCCAAGTTTTTCAGGGCGAGAAATTGCCGAGAAATGTTTCCTGGATCCCTTTACTTGAGACAGGAATTCTACCGCCAGACACCTTTTTCCTCCCTTGTGAAGAAATCCGCGCTAAAGATGTTATTGTTCTTAATTCTTCACCCTCAGCCAGCTTTGAACCTGCGACTCTTGGATCCAATAACGAGCATGGAAACCATTAGATCACTATGAACGATCGGTTTCAATTACTTTTCATAAACTCTGATTTCGCTAGTTTTACTAGACGAAAGTGAAAGTTTACTATTAATAATATATTACCGGTATGTTAACTAATGTCTGATTGCAGATTGTAGTCCATATGTTAATTTGCTGAAGAATCTCAGGGCGATATTGCACGTACTAAACAGCATTGCTTTCTGCATATCATGAATATATTGTAACCGATATCCACGCATTTAAGGGCCTCCTGGAGTGTGTGTGAAATTACACCTGTTGCTGTTATGAACACTGGCAAGATTTGCACATAAGTTATCTTTGTTAATTTGGTACACAGCTATAATATCTGGTCTTTTATATCCAACAGTTATATACGTTAATACACTTTATCTTGGTACACCTTTGCTGAATAATTATTTTCTAATATCTTGCATTGGCTCTACAGTGTGAACCGAAAGTAATGTCATTAATTTCAAGGTGTTATTCCTCGAGATATTTCACAGTAGAAAATGTACTACAATTTTGCACGTTCTTTTCGAGATAAAAATTGTTTTATAAGAAACATTTCGTAGCGTGTTTTGGGAAAGCCTTGAGTCAAAGAAAATTCAGAAGTAGCAGTGCTCTTTGCAAATCAAGCTTTCAGGTATAACTACCTGTAAAGTTGATTTGAATAATTTCGAGGGAAAAATTGGATCGGTGTCGGGTAGAGTTCCCGGTTAGCTCAATGGTAGAGCGTTGGTACGTTTAACCAAAGGTCCCGGGTTCGATGCCCGGCCCCGGAACAATTTTTCCCTCGAAATTATTCAAATCAACTTTACAGGGAGTTATACCTGAAAGCTTAATTTGCATAATACACGTCACTGTACGTTACAGAAAACCACAATTTAAGTCACACAGAGTTAGTGTACACTCAATGTTGGTGGCTTGACGGTTGTCAGCCCACTTTGAGGTATGTGGACATAGAGGGAAAAATTGGATCGGTATCGGGTAGAGTTCCCGGGTAGCTCAGTTGGTAGAGCGTTGCTAGGTTTAATCAAAGGTCCCGGGTTCGATGCCCGGCCCCAGAACAATTTTTCCCTCGAAATTATTCAAATCAACTTTACAGGGAGTTATACCCGAAAGCTTGATTTGCATAATACACGTCACTGTGCGTTGCAGAAAACCACAATTTAAGTCACACAGAGTTAGTGTGCACTCAATGTTGGTTGTTTGACGGTTGTCAGCCTACTTTGAGGTATGTGGACATGGAGGGAAAAATTGGATCGGTGTCGGGTAGAGGTCCCGGGTAGCTCAGTTGATAGAGCGTTGGTACGTTTAATCAAAGGTCCCGGGTTCGATGCCCGGACCCGGAACAATTTTTCCTTCGAAATTATTCAAATCAACTTTACAGGGAGTTATACCCGAAAGCTTGATTTGCATAATACACGTCACTGTGCGTTGCAGAAAACCACAATTTAAGTCACACAGAGTTAGTGTGCACTCAATGTTGGTGGCTTGACGGTTGTCAGCCCACTTTGAGGTATGTGGACATAGAGGGAAATATTGGATCGTTATCGGGTAGAGTTCCCGGGTAGCTCAGTTGGTAAAGCGTTGGTACGTTTAACCAAAGGTCCCGGGTTCGATGCCCGGCTCCGGAACAATTTTTCCCTCGAAATTATTCAAATCAACTTTACAGGGAGTTATACCCGAAAGCTTGATTTGCATAATACACGTCACTGTGCGTTGCAGAAAACCACAATTTAAGTCACACAGAGTTAGTTTGCACTCAATGTTGGTTGCTTGACTGTTGTCAGCCCACTTTGAGGTATGTGGACATAGAGGGAAAAATTGGATCGGTGTCGGGTAGAGTTCCCGGGTAGCTCAGTTGGTAGAGCGTTGGTACGTTTAGCCAAAGGTCCCGGGTTCGATGCCCAGCCCCGGAACAATTTTCCCCTCGAAATTATTCAAATCAACTTTACAGGGAGTTATACCTGAAAGCTTGATTTGCATAATACACGTCACTGTTCGTTAAAGAAAACCACAATTTAAGTCACACAGAGTTAGTGTGCACTCAATGTTGGTTGCTTGACGGTTGTCAGCCCACTTTGAGGTATGTGGACATAGAGGGAAATATTGGATCGGTATCGGGTAGAGTTCCCGGGTAGCTCAGTTGGTAGAGCGTTGGCACGTTTAACCAAAGGTCCCGGGTTCGATGCCCTCGAAATTATTCAAAATTATTCAGCAGTGCTCTTTATTCAGGTTGTCAGCATGGGACAAAACAAATAAAATAAATTCAAGACTAAGATATCTGCCCAGTTTCTGCGCAAGAGAAATAAAATTATACATAGTTGTAAAATAAAATCGAACCCAGGCCATCTGAATTTGTAGCTAGAAACACTAGAGCTTTACCCGTAGAAAAGGACCTGCGACTGAGATATTCGAATTAATTTTGTTCCCCGAAGTTGGCCCATGTGATGTTGCAGGGATTATAGTGCTGTGTAACTTTTCACTCTCTGCCGAACGGTGAATCTCCCACACCCGCTCTCTCTCAGCGCTGTTAGCGGGACTGACGCAGGAAATGACGATCGTAAACTGCGAGTATATGAAGTGGGCGATACAGTACGAAAAAGTCTGACATTTCATTCTGCGAACTAAATTTACTCATACCAGGAATAGCTAACCGAAGAGATTCTAGAGAATTGAGGTCTTGTATTTGACATACACTATTCTGAAGTTTTTCTAAAATAACTGAGTAAAGTTAAATTAACTTTTCGAGTTAGTATTGCTGTAATGTCTGATACATCAGCTGCTTCGTTGTCAAGTAAACAAGGATTAAATTTCCGCTAATCCCGTCAAATATGTGATAAGTAAAATGGGAATATGAAATAAGTAAAGAATATATTTTTATCTGGAACTGTTCTGATGTGTTATTCAAAATGTATTACATGATGCTATCAAATATTACAGGGTGATCCGTTTGGGTACGGATAAAATAACACTGTAAAACATTTTCTACTGAACTCTATTTGTTGAAACTTTGTGCATACAACACTGAAAGATGGGAGATTCTTCAGAGCTCAACATGATCCCCATTGCGCACCCTGCACAACTCATAACGGTGATGCAATTCAGCCCATGTCCGTTGTAACATAAGAATGGTGATTTGTTGAAAAGCTTGAGTAATTTTTACTCTCAGATCATCAATGTTCCTGGGTTTCTGTGAATAGACAATGTCTTTAACAAAACCCCACACGAAGAAGTCAGAAGGGGTTAGATCTGGGGAGTTTGGGGACCAAGCCAAGAGATAGCTGCTTCTCGTACTGGGTTTCGCCTGCGACCTCATTCATTTTTTTTAATACAGAACCTGGTTTTACAAATGCTCGATACCACAACATTATGGAATCGTATTTAAGTACATAACGCACGCCATACTCACGTCGAAATTCCCTTTGAAGTCTTTTAACACTCTCAAATTTAGCATATCAAATAACACATTATACCCACTGTTGATATTTTGTAGTAGCCATTTTAATCATCTGCGATTTTCTTTTGTCCTTTCAGATTACGCATTGTTGATTGTCATATATGGAAACTCCCATCTTTTAATCATAATATAACCAGCAAGAAATTTTTCCTACTATCATAATAGCTTTATGATAATAATTTAATATTATCCATAGCCAAACGGATCAGAGTGTATAATATACAAATTTAATGAATTTCATTATAATTTCCAAAATAATACTGTAATTTGAAGGCAAGAAACTAATTTTAACCAGTATTGTAAAGTCGGTTTGTGAAATGTTCTATTCCAGCTCGGAGTTCCTACCTTTTATAAAGCTCAATATACGGTATATGTAAAACTTAGTATGATGACAAATGGTACCATAAGACATGTCATCCCTGGTTGCACCCAAAATTCTTTACAACACTGATCCATCGAAACTTGGTTCCGATTGCACCCAAATTTCTTGTGACTCAGCCCCGATCGTGGAATAAATTTTGAAATAGATATTCGTGGAAGAGTCAAAAGTATACAATAAACGGAGTGTCATGTTGTATGGCGTTCGTTTATTCGAAGGCAGTTAGCAGAATTGCAGCAGAGGTTGGCAATATTTTAGATGGTGTTTTGTTTGTAAAGTGCATTCAGAATACCAGTAATTGTTTAAATATTTCTGAACACATTATCACTATTTTGTTTACGGAATTTATCAAGAAGAAATGAATAGATAAAAAATAGTTAAAAACCAAAACTGTAAGACATAACATACATTTAAGTTATTTGAGACAGTGAATGACGATAAGAACATGCTAGAAAAAAACTTCTAATCAAAAGGCAAGAATATGGATTTATAGGCTATTTCATACTCTGTTTAATATCTGCAGAACGTAATACTGATTTATCTGTAATATTATCTTATGAATGTGTTTAAAATATAATTTTAATTGTTTAAATAACTACAATTTCTTTACAATGACGATAATATGAACTATTTTTACCTGTCTGTCACGTTTAAAACGCTGTCCTTTATCTGTCTCAATCTTGCCAGAAATGTTACATTGTTATACTCATTTAGACTTAATAGGTCAGGTCTATGCCTTATTTTCTTTTGTTCCAGCGTTCACAAAAATATATATGATGTAGTAATTCATATCACTATCAGAAACATTCATGACTATACTAGACTTGTGCATAACCGGTTACGAAAAATAGTTCTGACTCAAACTCTGCAACTGACAAAAGCAGTGACAATATGAAATCGAAAATATTCCAGTGGTAGATCGTTCTGATTGGTTGCAATTAAACAGATTCTTACAGTCCATTGGTGAACTGGTAAATGAGCGAATCAGTTGTTATGTCGAACATCAAGGGACATAAGAAATAAGAGAGGTGGTTTTTACTCTGAGCAGAATATAATCCCTCAAGGGGTTTAATTAATGTGTGAGTTTGCTTCCATTAAATACACTTTGATACGGCTGTAATTACGTTTAATAAATATTATAACAGAATCCCATCAACAATTTGCAACCATACATGTAATTTAATAAAAAGTAACACCAACTCCAGTTAATAAAATAAATTTAAATTCCCCGATGAATATACATACATATAAATTTATAAAAAAGTGGGAGGATATTTATATAATCCCTGTCATTGCGTGAAACATTTGTGATTATGAAAATGTTATTGTGATATTTAGATTTGTAAGGAATAGGGTACAGTACATCAGTTATTCATAGATTTCAAAAAGGCATATGACTCGGTTAAGAGGGAAGTATTATATGATATTCTTATTGAATTTGGTATTCCCAAGAAACTAGTTCGATTAATTAAAATGTGTCTCAGTGAAACATACAGCAGAGTCCGTATAGGTCAGTTTCCATCTGATGCTTTTCCAATTCACTGCGGGCTAAAGCAGGGAGATGCACTATCACCTTTACTTTTTAACTTCGCGCTAGAATATGCCATTAGGAAAGTTCAGGATAACAGGAAGGGTTTGGAATTGAACGGGTTACATCAGCTTCTTGTCTATGCGGATGACGTGAATATGTTAGGAGAAAATACACAAACGATTAGGAAAAACACGGAAATTTTACTTGAAGCAAGTAGAGCGATCGGTTTGGAAGTAAATCCCGAAAAGACAAAGTATATGATTATGTCTCGTGACCAGAATATTGTACGAAATGGAAATATAAAAATTGGAGATTTATTCTTCGAAGAGGTGGAAAAATTCAAATATCTTGGAGCAACAGTAACAAATATAAATGACACTCGGGAGGAAATTAAACGCAGAATAAATATGGGAAATGCCTGTTATTATTCGGTTGAGAAGCTCTTATCATCCAGTCTGCTGTCCAAAAATCTGAAAGTTAGAATTTATAAAACAGTTATATTACCGGTTTTTCTGTATGGTTGTGAAACTTGGACTCTCACTCTGAGAGAGGAACATAGGTTCAGGGTTTTTGAGAATAAGGTGCTTAGGAAAATATTTGGGGCTAAACGGGATGAAGTTACAGGAGAATGGAGAAAGTTACACAACACAGAACTGCACGCATTGTATTCTTCACCTGACATAATTAGGAACATTAAATCCAGACGTTTGAGATGGGCAGGGCATGTAGCACGTATGGGCGAATCCAGAAATGCATATAAAGTGTTAGTTGGGAGACCGGAGGGAAAAAGACCTTTAGGGAGGCCGAGACGTAGATGGGAGGATAATATTAAAATGGATTTGAGGGAGGTGGGGTATGATGATAGAGACTGGATTAATCTTGCACAGGATAGGGACCGCTGGCGGTCTTATGTGAGGGCGGCAATGAACCTTCGGGTTCCTTAAAAGCCATTTGTAAGTAAGTAAGTAATGCTCTTATTTCGACGGGCAAGTTCAAAGGGAAATGATTTGAGAAATCTCAATTTTAATGCTTCATGTTGCTGTTTTTAATTCAAAAATTTTATTCCAAATTCTGTTAATGATGCTTTGTATGTAAGTTTCAATTACATTGGTCAACAATGATTTTGTTAAATATGAAGAGTTCGCGGGAAAAACGATGAATATCACATTTCTGTTAAGGATTAGATAATGATCTAATTGAGTCTATAACTGCAAGGTGTAGTGCTGTTTCTATAGAAAATAGACGAAAGGATTACTGTATTCGTGGTGACAATTCTCCTTTTTACCATTTTTCATAAGAACAACATTAAATTTCGTAGTGATCCATTGAATTAGATAATGACATCAATCTTAAAAAAACTGTGACATTCATCGTTTTTCCCGCGAACTCTTCTATACAATTTCTGCTTTTCCTTATATAATGTCATCTGATAATTCCAAAAAAGAAGTCAGAATGTTTCTACCACCAACCATTGTTTTGTAATTTTATAAAAATTGATTTATTTTTATTGCTATATGCTAACGGAAAGAATATTTTTAACTAGTGGTTTGTGCAGCAAATGCTGCAAAATAAATTAATTAGAAGTTCAAATAAAAATTTTTCAGATATATTTTCAATGAAGAATAGGCCCCCCAGCCATTTTAAAAGTTATTTGCTTTCATAATAATTAAACATACTCTCTCTGAATGGTTTCTTATGCCAAATACTTTTTCTTGAATCTATCCATCTTCAGTTTTTGAGTTTAAAAGCGAAAACGCAAGTAACAATGTCAGGACGATCAGTGGATTTTTCATGTGGGAGTAAAGCAGTAGTATCTATTTCAGGTCGTTGTGGATTGTAGGTGAAAGTAAGAAAATATCAGATTTTCCATGCTTTCGAACAATAGACATAGCATGTATAGCTGCAGCATGTTTCGTGAACTACCTTGAAATGTAGAGGGTAAAATCATTTTATCCTGCTAAGAGATCTTGTTGAAATGATCAGGAGACTATAAAATCTTGTAGGCCTCTTATTTTACCAATAAGTAATATCTTTTGGTCTTTCCTTAGGAACTGTAATTTTTGCGCTCTTTCTCCAGACAATACTAGACAGAATCACGCATATAAATATCCACACCACACCGCCATTAAATATATGAAAAAGACCCACACTACTTGATTAATAACTATAAAAATATATCATTTTAATAACAATAATTTTAACTTACGTAAGTTTCGTAGTTTTCAGTAACATATACTGTATATAGGCTATTATACAGCTCACTCAGTAAATTATAGAAGTGAAGTTCTAATTTAAGATATTCTCTACGTATACTTACATATCCCCAATAGTTTTGAGTTTCATATCATCAAAAGGCTATATCATTAATATGTATATTAGTGACTTGTTTTTAGTAAGTCTTAAAAGTTTTTAATAACCAATTATAGAGACGTTATAAAAATTACACAAATGAAGATCGACATATTGTTGTTATTATGATGTCACAGAATTTTCTCTGATTTGCTCTAAATATGTCAGCAATCCTGCAGGTCATGCATTGCCTTCGTGTAATAATGTTTATTGTAGTGTGTGTGTTTTGTTTTATTCTGAAAAGCCATTGTGTCTCAAAACTGACGACAGATGGATTTTGGAAAAATAGGAAAATTATGTAGGAAAATTGACATATCATTGAAAACTACTATTTTTTTTAGAATATTTGGGTTCCAAGGGTCAAAATGAGGAGTCATTCATTAAAATCCGTTCAGCCGTTTTCCTATAATTTCCATTACCAATTCAAATTATATAAATTTCATTGCTTTAACGATTGACCTATAACTTTAGATCACCGTTGCTTGTGAAGACAGAATTCATAAAAATGAATTTTATTCCTCACAAGACTGCGAGAATTGGTATTAGTTCTCAGTTGAATTGGAACTTACAATGATGAAGCAAGTTTCATAACCCGTGTTTTATTTGTCCTAATTTTAAGTGTCGTAAAGAGTATCTTATAAAGTGAAACATACCTCGAAATACTATGTAAATCATAAACAATTTTTATTACGTTTGTGGTCAATTAACTTTAAAAGCACACAGGTGAATTTTACTACACCATTTAAAAGAGCTTACGAGTGTTCTTATGGTTGCTAAATAGATGAAGTCGGGAACTGAGCCCCTGAAATCTGTTGTGCTTCATGTAATTCCATTAGCCTAACTGGTTGGCTAAAAGGATCCCGTCATATGCCTTTTCCAGTTCCAATGATATGCCGGAACCTAAGGAGCATTCAACAGACTGTTACTTTCTGGAAATCACAGATCAGAAGATTACAGAGAACTTGTCAGCGAGCTGATTCAGAACTATAACGTGATGGGGTGTCATGTATCTCTCAAAATAACTCCTTGAATTATCATCTATTTTTTCTTTCCTCAAAACTTTCGTTCGGGTAGTGAGCAACGAACACGAGGAGGATTTTCTTCAGGATTTTTCTGAAATAGAAAGGCGCTACCAGGAAAAATGGAGCCTGGATATTCTGTCAGACTACTGCTGGACACTCAAAAGAGATGTTTCTCAAGTGAAGTATAGCCTAAAATCTATTTCACACACATTTCAGGCAAATAAATATGGTTTTAGGTAAAATGTTACAGGGTATCAATACTAGAAAAGTCTGAAGTAAATGTCATATAATTACTCAGAACCCCCGAGTGATAGAAACATTTTCAAAACAGATTTGAAATCAGCACGAAAAATGCTATAAAAATTATCCAAGAAGCAAATTACATACAGGGTGATTCACGAGAATTTACCGTCCCTTACGGAGCTTATTTCCGAAGACATTCTGAGCAAAAAAAAAAAAAAGTCCTATAAACATTTGTCCTAATGTCAATATTTTCAGATTTACTCCAATTTGAAGTTGTTTGTAAAATACCATTATTCTTCAGTTAGTAGTATTCTGAAACTAAAAATGTGTTGTGAACACCATAGTTGCTTCGTACATAATTTTTTTTCGATTTTTAACTACAAAATTACATTTTCTCATGCATTTATTACAACAATTGTTACAAATTACGTCACTCTTGTAAATTATTTAAAACTGTACATTAGGATGCGTAATTAAACTGTAAAGAATCAAATTCCTAAAGTCGTATGATTTGTAACAATTTTTGTGATAAGTGCGTAAGAATGATGTAATTTTAGTTAAAAATTGAAAAAGAAAATTTGTACAAAGCAATTAACAACACATTTTTAGCTTCAGAACGCTAGCCAATTTCTTTAGAAATGACACTTCGGAATAATCCATTCTCTATTTGTAATATTTTTTGCCCGTAAAACTAAAGAAAAAAAGGTATTTTACTAACAACTTAAAATTAATGTAACTTTGAAAATATTGAGATTAGGACAAATGTTTATAGGACCTTTTTTGCTCAGAATATCTTCGGAAATAAGCTCTGCAAGTGACGGTAAATCCTCAAGAATCATCCTATATATATATTTTTTTTTCTGTTGGCCTACAATGATTTAGAATGTTGCACAAGATTTTTACAATTTGCCACAATATAATTTTTCATTTGTATATTTTTGCAACGATTATATTTTATTTTCTAGATTAAACCCTGAAAAGAAGTCAAGTGCTGTTCTTGGCATTGAAAGCAAACGTCTAAAAATGAGGAAACAAGGAAGTAATGGTAGTGGTATTCATGCTAGTGATAACAAAATAATGGTGGAGGTGCGGTGATCTGTGGTTCAAGACTGCGATTGGTCACGATTTCGAATCTCGCTGATTACCTAGTTTAGTTTCATCCGGGATTTCCCCAAAAATAAGCCGAATGTTAGATAAACTCATAACGAATACTCGGTCTCAATTTGCCAAAATACTATTTCACTATCATCAATTTCAGCGACGCAAGATAAGCTCGTAATTGATATAACGTCGTTAAACAATCGATTAGAAACAAAGCAATATAAACGCAACTTGTAACTAATGCATATGAAGTGGTACAGTAACATTGTGCAAGAAACTTTTGTGGAAAATGATATGTGAAATTACCAAATCCTGGTAGAATTAAAATACAGTATATTATACTTCTGGATGTCCAAAGAATCAAAATAATTTTTATGCTCGACCATGCCGAAATGTAGTAATTATACACCTGGTAGCAGCCCTTTAATGGACCTCATTAAAGTACACCTATTCATTAAAGTTCAGGTGTTCCACCAATCAGAAAATACCATTGTAGCAATATGAAAGCGCAAGTATCGATTATTCTCGGATATGCAATCGAAAGACAACTGTTTTCGCAGGAGTTCTGCGACAATTTTAGTAGACGCTGGAGGCGACATCACAACATTGAAACGTCACGGAGGCTGGAAATCCAATACTGTCGCAGAAGGTTATGTAGAAGAATCGATCCAAAATAAAATTGAAATCTCAAATACAATATTAAACTCAGTCGAAAAAATAAACAACACACAAATTAATATCAATTCACCGTCATCTTCCAGCCTTTCACAAAGCACATTCTCGCAAATTCATTTCACCAATTTCACAATAAATCACCTACATTTTAAATAAAGTCAGTTCTGTTACTATAATAATTAGCGTTAATTGTAAATAATATTCAAATAAATTCAATTTGTCATCTCGTTTTTCAATGTCTAATTCAATTTCAACGTTATATCAAGATTAATGTTTATTTTACTCTCTAAATTAGGGTAAAGTTGCCTAATTCCGTGATACTCCTAATTCCGCGATACGTTTTTTCACTGAATGTCACAGGATTAGGTATCTTGCTAGGAAGTGCACCGATGTCTCAAAAGTAGGCGAAAGATGCACTCTTTCGAGAAAGATGTCTGGCGCTATGGTCGAATGGCAAAGCTTTGACTAACATTCAATTTTAAAAAAGTATCACGGGATCAGGGGTATCACGGAAATAGGCAACTTTACCCTATATCAAGGTCAATGTCGACATTTGTTTCTATGAAAAAATCAATACTTTCGCGTCTGCGCACATCTCACAATTTACGAGGTATTGCACAAGGTCAGTTCCGTTCCTCAGTCAGATAAGAATAACATGAATACTTATGAGTAATTTCAAGTTAGAAATATGGTCGAGCATAAAAAGTCGTATGAAACTTGCCTATAATGGTAATTAAGACGCTGGTATGAAAATTATGAAACTCGCTTGCGCTCGTTTCATAAACATACTCGCGTCTTAATTACTATCATTATACAGGTAGGCTGGTTGCATAATGTACTATTACATCAGATTGGATCACCCCCATCAGTTGGATCAAAGAATGATGTATTTAAGTTTTGATCAGTTAACAATATGGAATACAGTTGCCCATGATTTTCATTAGTTACAAAAAATAATATTGTTCTTGTAAATATTAATCCATATTTTTACGGAATCAGCCTTTCGTTTCCCCTAAAATATTTTAATGGTAAATTTCGTAAAAATAACAGAAGTTTCCTGCGCGAAAAATTAATAAAACCCAAAGGTTTTGGTGTAAATTAGAGTAATCTGACAGTTTTATTAGGTAAATTTTACATTTCGCCTCAGACCTCCAAAATGTACATCAGCTTCAATTGTCTGTTACACTTGGAGTTCGAAATTTCCCTTGGGTATTACAAAGCTGTCAACTGTTTCTGGCTTAAACCAGCAGATGTCACTATTGCGCGCTTAGAAACACATTGTTTCCGAACATATGCCATTCTCTTTGCTGTTTGAACATTATTAATCCAACTGTCGTTTGAGTTTATCAGGTTAAAACTGTAAATCGAGATTTGTGTGTCTAATTTGGTATAAATAAAGTATTCAACTCGAAATAATACTATACATTCTGCCGACTGTTTTGAAAGTTATCTAAAAAAGCGACAGATGTCACTATTTTCCGTTTTGGAATGTATTTGCTTGGTTTAATCAGGTTAAAACAATAAATCAAGATTAATGTCTCTAATTTTGTATTAACAGAAAATAGAAGCCTGTGAGAAAACACATGACGATCGAGAGTGAATTATACTAGTACAGAAACAACCCGCTCTGCTGAAATAGTGCCCCACTCTAATTAATTCAAGCCAGGGCTTCCTACATTACTTTTACTGCTCTGGGATATATCACTCGGGAAGTTTAAATTAAGTTTGTCTGTGAATAAAATTAAAGTGTAATTTTTCTAAACTAGGGAAGTAAGTAGAGATGCCCTTGTTCTTAGCAGACTAATTAGCGTCGGACTTTCTTGAATAATTAATAAAAAATTATCTCTCTTCCTTTAATTAATTTTACCACCATATGAGTGCCCACTCACATGGAGGTCATTCCGTTGAACGAATTTCCTAAACTACTGTAAGTCACCCAAATTGTAATGGTTGAGATTATGAAAATTAAAATTGTAATTTTTATTTAAACCTTAAGTTGATAAAGTATCCCATAGGATACAACAGGTTAATAGGCTATGTGCTATAATTTTAATAGAACAATAGAAAAAAATTGGTAGGAAAATTAAAATTTCACAATACTATAATATTGTACAACATACAAAATATGGACATTGCGATAGTTTCTTTACGGTCCGACAACCTTTAATAAACTAGTGTGAGAAATGAAGCTTTGCCAATTTAAGGGTTAACGATCTCTTCGATTTCTTATAGGAACGAAATGTTACTGGCGTAGCTCAGGCGGTAGATGCGTTTCACTGATCCGAAGATACCCTCGAGTGTGAATTTGATTCCCTTTTTTATTTTTCCCGACATTTCCTCCATTGGTAACGTGAATGTCAGTTAATCCTATGACGAATTCTCGTTCTCATCTCGCGAAATACCATGTTTTTATCTCGACGCTAAATTCGGGCTGCGTGGGTTCGATTCCGTTTTGGGCTGATTACCTGGTTGGGTTCTTTTCGAGGTTCTGTCCAACCGTAAGACGAATGCCAGGTAAACTACTGCAAATTCTCGGCCTCATCTCGCTATCTCCAATTCCATCGGCGCTAAATAGCTCAGTAGTTGATACAATGTCGTTAAATAAACAAGTAAAAAAATAAAAATAAAAAAGTATTGCTGCTAAATTACCTACTAGTTAATACAACGTCTTTTTAATCGTTAAAAAGATCGAAATCTTCTCAGAGGCGGAAGAAAAGCTTGGCGATATTGGAGTGGTGTTTCAATTAAATTTGTGTGGAAACCGAAGTACAGCAGAAATGATCTATTTTGTGTAGCAGTCAATACTAGAGTCCTGCGTTTGGTTACTTAAAGCCTTCAAGCAACCCACAACACTGTAGGTATGTATGGCGTATAGATCGGCGTCATCCAACGTCAGGTCTGCTGATCAGTGAACATGCGAAAACAAAACAAAGCTAGGCGGTTGGAAATGAGTGCTCCAATAGAATAATTTAGTAGTGAGCACGTCATTGGGCAAGAACAAAATGTATTTTATCAGAAAGAAGGAACTTTTTTTTTTTTCATTTGAAACACTTAAAATGTTTACTTGTAAAGCACGCACTCATAATTTGTTTTATTTTAGGTTTGTGCTGGCATTTATAGCAGGAATAACAACGAAGAATATACATGTCATAAAATATCCCGCTAATTTGGATTCTATAAATTAGTTCACCTCGTAATTTTGTAATTGGTAAGCAACTGTCCAAATGTCCATTCCTTCTCGACCTCAGAACTTTAGCAGTGAAAGCAATTTAAGCTCCACCATGGAAGATGTTTTACAACATTTACCAGTCATGGACTTCCAACTCACTGACGAAATTGACGCCTTAAAACAACCTTACCAGTTTACCAAAGTACAAATTAGTGTCATACTGAAGATACTGAGATTAGGACAAATGTTTATATTACATATTTTGCTTAGAATGTCTTCGGAAATAAGCTGCGTAAGGGACGGAATCACTCTGTATCTTTGTTATTAACATCAGTACATAAATTTATTTTTAAATAATTATCTATCTATCTATCTATCTATCTATCTATCTATCTATCTATCTATCTATCTATCTATCTATCTATCTATCTATCTATCTATCTATCTATCTATCTGTCTGTCTGTCTGTCTGTCTGTCTGTCTGTCTGTCTGTCTGTCTGTCTGTCTGTCTGTCTGTCTGTCTGTCTGTCTGTCTGTCTGTCTGTCTGTCTGTCTGTCTGTCTGTCTGTCTGTCTGTCTGTCTGTCTGTCTGTCTGTCTGTCTGTCTGTCTGTCTGTCTGTCTGTCTGTCTGTCTGTCTGTCTGTCTGTCTGTCTGTCTGTCTGTCTGTCTGTCTGTCTGTCTGTCTGTCTATCTATCTATCTATCTATTTGAACTGGTAATGAAAATTACGGGAAAACAGCTGAACGGATTTTAATAAATGACACCTCATTTTGAAACTTTGAACCCAAAGTTTTTCAGAAAAATAGTAGTTTTCAGTGAAATGTCAATTTTCCAAAATACATCTTTCGTCAGTTTTGAGAAATAATTAATTGCATTTCAGAATAAAACAAAACACACACTACAATAAAGAATAGACTATTATTACACGAAGGCCATGACCTACATGATTGCTGACATACTTAGAGTTTAGATGGGTCAGATTATTTCACATCATAATGCCAATATGTCGATCTTCATTTGTGTAATTTTTTGATAACGTATAAAAATAATTTACAGGTCTGATTCTCTGGTCTGTAGTTTTCCGAGTACAGCTGTGTATTCGATATTAAGAACTACAAGACTTAAGAATGTTTCGTGACATTATTACCATTAAAAATGAAATATTATTATAGTTAATGCAACACATAATGGTATACTGATGATATGAAAGTGAAACCTTTTGGAGCCTTAAGTAAGTAGACGCAGAGAAAGAAGATTTTATATTAGATCTTCATTTCTATAATATACTGAGTAACGGCTATATATATATATATATATGCGTCAACATTTGTTGAGACTATAAATTAGGAATGCCTATAACATCGACATCAACGTGAAGTTTCGATTTTATGCATGACAACGTATAATCTCATAAACTTCTTTCCATCTGACTGTAGATAATTATTTGAAGAGAAGTAATATAATGATAACGAGATACTAAGGTTATTGTTATGAACTGAACACTACTTGTATTAAAGTTGTAGGATATGTGGAAATCAAACCACAGTATAGAGAACATATCTCTATACTGTGATCAAACAGTGGTTTTCTTCCTGCTCACAAGGAAGTAATGCCATTGTTTAAAGCTTCTGTCGTACGTAATTTTGACGTATAATGGATAAACAATTGATCCTCACTACTTTTCCCGCCAAGAGAGCACCTCCTTCTTCTAGCTATGCCTCCGTCTTTCAGTTGCTTACTATAGTAGTCGTGACAGCAGGTTGCAACTTACACGCTTGGTCAACTTATTACGAGATATAATTATTAGGAAGTGTACGTCAGATTTACGTATCAATAGTATTAACAGAAAATTTTCTGTTAGTGCAGTTTATTTATTCCCTTAAGTGTGTTTTATCTAACAAAGTAACACTGGATGAAAACTTACGTGGTGATCGACACCACTCTGCAGATCATAGATGAAAGTTCAGATGATGATGCTGATGATGACGGTGAAGGCAATATAGAGATTGAATATGAAACTTGTGACAATGATGAGGTAGATCCTTACAGTAGGAGAGATTGAGAATCACGTAGAAAGCAAGCGAATAGAGAAAGAAGGCAAAAAACAAGAAAACAGGAAGAAAAGGAAAGGAAAAGGAAAGAAGGAAAAGAAAAGGAGGAGAAGGGGAGAGAAGAGGGGAGAGGAGAGTAAAGGGGAGAGGGCAGAGGGCCAGATGGCAGAAGGCATGAGGGCAGACGGCAGAGGGCATGAGGGCAGAGGGCATGAGAGCTTGAGGGCACGAGGGCATGAGGGCAGAGGGCCAGAGGGCACGAGGGCAGAGGGCTTGAGGGCAGAGGGACCGAGGGCTTGAGGGCAGAGGGCAAGAGGGCAGAGGGCATGAGGGCAGAGGGCCCGAGGGCTTGAGGGCAGAGGGCAGTGGGCACGAGGGGAGAGGGCACGAGAGCACGAGGGCAGAGGGCATGAGAGCAGAGGGCACGAGGGCAGAGGGCATGAGGGCAGAGGGCACGAGGGCAGAGGGCATGAGGGCAGAGGGCATGAGGGCATGAGGCATGAGGGCAGAGGGCATGAGAGCAGAGGGCATGAGGGCAGAGGGCACGAGGGCAGAGGGCATGAGGGAGCAGGGTTTGAGGGCAGAGGGCATGATGGCAGAGGGCATGAAGGCAGAGGTCATGAGGGCACAGGGTTTGAGGGCAGAGGGCACGAGGGCAGAGGGCACGAGGGCATGAGGGCAGAGGGCACGAGGGCAGAGGACATGAGGGCAGAGGGGATGAGGGCAGAAGGCAGAGGGCACGAGGGCACGATGGCAGAGGGCTTGAGGGCAGAGGGCATGAGGGCAGAGGGCGTGAAGGCAGAGGGCGTGAGGGCTTGAGGGCAGAGGGCGTGAAGGCTTGAGGGCATGATGGCATGAGGGCAGAGGGCACGAGGGCAGAGGGCACGAGGGCAGAGGGCACGAGGGCAGAGGGCACGAGGGCAGAGGGCACGAGGGCAGAGGGCACGAGGGCAGAGGGCTCGAGGGCAGAGGGCACGAGGGCAGAGAGCAGAGGGCATGAGGGCAGAGGGCTTGAGGGCAGAGGGCCCGAGGGCATGAGGGCAGAGGGCTGAGGAGAGAGGGGAGAGAGGAGAGGATATTTTCGTAACTCTAACCTACAATCCACAATAATCTGAAATAGCTATTGCTTGACTCCCACGTGTAAAAGGGACTGATCGTTCTGACATTGTTACTTGCGTTTTCGCATTGGAACTCAAGAACTGAAAATGTATAGGTTAAATAAGAAGTATTTAGCATGAAGAAAACCATTCAGAGGGGTAGGCCTATGTTTCATTATTATGGAAGCAAGCAACTTCCACTAGTTGTCTTGAATGTTAAGCTTAATGAAGAGGCAGCCTTGAACTTCGGAAAGCAAATAAATAAAAACTTTAAAAACCTATGATGAAGAATGACTATAAAAGTGAATTTTTTTTACAGCTGCCTTGATTATTTTTCTACAAGTTTTGCTATTGTGAGTGGAATATCGCGAATTATTTCATCACGACATCAAATCATTAAATATTCTATGCCAAGGCAGTTGATATGTGTCAACCATGGGTCGAATAATGTTGGTGTTTGAAAAGAGACACTTGTCAACAACACAACACAAGTTCGAAAAAAAACTCATTTTCTCACAGTTAAGTGTTACAAAGCTTTTCAATTCGTAGTGCTTTGTGCACCGCGCTATATTTTTGTTTCATATTTAAGCCAAAATTAAAGACATATGGGAACAGTTTTACTCCGCCATAAGTAAACAAATGACTGTGTATTTAGTGGTTATAATTAATTATTGTGTAGTTAAATATTGTAAGTCGATTATTCTCTTTGTTTTAATATTTTTTAAAAATCTAACACAATAGAGTAATATTGAAAAATTGAAACTAGATTTGAATTGATGGCATTCATATTACAATACAAGTGGAATAAATAAAAATAGGAAAAAAAAAAGTATTTTGTATGCCAGTGTAATGTTAGAATGGTGATTCGTATTGAATTGTAATCCTTACATAATGGAAATCCAAATGCGTTAAAAAATCATTCTGTTCCATTTCTTCTAAATTGTAATCGTAATAGTTTCTACGCCATTTATACTAATCCATAGCTTGTGTTTCGTAAAATTAATCACCAAAATATATTTGACATTATGGATAACAGGGCTGCAAAAGAGATGTCGAGTCGAAGTCGCTATCGATTTGAAATATCGTGCTACGAGAACATCGCTTAGGAAACTATAGAGACATACAAACACATCTGAACTGGTCCGAATTTTCTAAAGACCTTTTATTCCATGCAAAGGAGAAATGTATAGGTAAAGTTTTAATTAGATTCAATTTTCTTTTATGTATTGGTATAAATAATATAATTTTATATTTATATCTATACTAATAATAAATATGTAGCCGAACTTTTTCTGGTAATTTTCGATTTTCCAAAAATAATTGGTCCTAACATATATAATTAACTACCCTGAAACCGAAAATCGCATTTTTGAAATTTTTGTTTGTATGTCTGTCTGTATGTTTGTTACCTTTTCACGCGGTAATGACTGAACCGATTTCGATGAAAATTGGAATATAAATTAAGTTCGTTGTAACTTAGATTATAGGCTATATGGCATTCAAAATACGTTATTTAAAAGGGGGGTTATAAGGGGGCCTGAATTAAATAAATCGAAATATCTCGCTTATTATTGATTTTTGTGAAATATGTTACATAACAAACGTTTCTTTAAAAATTATTTCTGATAAGGTTTATTCTCTGAAAAATTTTGATAGGACTGATATTTAATGAGATAAATGAGTTTTAAAATTAAAATAACTGCCATCTAAGGCGGTGTATTGAAATAAAAAACAAATGACTTCGTCTATAAGGGGCCTTGGACACAACAATCGAAAGCTATGAAACATAGCCTACAGACAATGTTTCTGTGTTTGTATGAAGCTAAATTAACCGATTTGTATAATTAATTATTATTTCATCATTGGAAAGTGTAGTTTCTCTGGATGAACGTAATGCTATAATGTTACTGCAGTAACTTGTGAGTGAATTGAGGACAGGTCAGATTAAAATAGCTTCTTATGCACAGAAAACTTGATAGGTTATTCTGTATATTCATTTCCTGTATTTCTTATAATAATGTTTATGAATATATTCATTTTTATCTCAGAGAATTAACGAACAACGAGAGTGTATTGATTTAGTATGCAGTAATAGTACGTTAGCTTAGCAATCCATTATTTTATAATTCAAATTTTAACTATGCTCAATTGAATCGTGTTAAAATACATAAAATACATATGCAATAAATGCAATGCAAAAAAATTGGGTAACGAGCCAAGCAGATTATGTTGCGCTGTTGTAAAATTTGTTCCTCCTGAGATTCAAGAGCTCCCACAACAAATTAAAAACTTTCTAATTCGAGTACATCCGTTATCAACACACTTTTTCAAGTATATAATATAATATAAACATAATAATAAATCTGTAGCCAAAATTTTTCTGTTAATTTTCGCTTTTCCAAAAATAATTGGTAATAACAATTAAGAAACATGTTAAAGGAATTGTCATTGCACCAAATGAGTGGTCTCTGGATCAAAATGATCGCATTTTAATATTTTAAATACAATTTAAATTAAGTAACATATTAAACGATTTATCCTTCTATCGAACACGAATGTTCCCTGGATCCAATGTCCTATTTTAATTATGTAATTACTTTATATTTATTTCTAACGGGCGCAGCGGAGCTCACGGGTACGGCTAGTTTATAATAAAATAATACCTTCTTTTGTTAATAGAATATGAAACGTAACTGGCCGTATATATCGACTGTAACAATGACAGCATCCATGGATAATAAGGAAGGCTGTGGAATACCATATAAACTGCAGTTTCAGTATTTTCGTGTAATATTCTTATCAAATACAATAAATAATATTAAAAATATTAAATTATTATGACTTATCAATTTAATATTAACATTTGTTATTACATGTTAAATATAAATAACGTATAGGACCTTTTCGCCTTTTACGACGTCATCAGATACATTATTTATATAAATTGATAAGTCGTAAGATTGTACATTTTTAACATTATTTATTGTATTTAATAACCGGCTTATCTGAAGATCAAAACTTGAATTGTAAATCCTTATTAAAGTTGTAAAATAAAAGTATATGAATAATTTAAAATCAATTCATATTAAATAATAACGTGAACATGTTATAAAAGTCGTATTTACATGTTAAAAGTATATGAATAATTTAAAATCAATTCATATTAAATAATAACGTGAACATGTTATAAAAGTCGTATTTACATGTTAAAAGTATATGAATAATTTAAAATCAATTCATATTAAATAATAACGTGAACATGTTATAAAAGTCGTATTTACATGTTAAAAGTATATGAATAATTTAAAATCAATTCATATTAAATAATAACGTGAACATGTTATAAAAGTCGTATTTACATGTTAAAAGTATATGAATAATTTAAAATCAATTCATATTAAATAATAACGTGAACATGTTATAAAAGTCATATTTACATGTTAAAAGTATATGAATAATTTAAAATCAATTCATATTAAATAATAACGTGAACATGTTATAAAAGTCGTATTTACATGTTAAAAGTATATGAATAATTTAAAATCAATTCATATTAAATAATAACGTGAACATGTTATAAAAGTCATATTTACATGTTAAAAGTATATGAATAATTTAAAATCAATTCATATTAAATAATAACGTGAACATGTTATAAAAGTCATATTTACATGTTAAAAGTATATGAATAATTTAAAATCAATTCATATTAAATAATAACGTGAACATGTTATAAAAGTCATATTTACATGTTAAAAGTATATGAATAATTTAAAATCAATTCATATTAAATAATAACGTGAACATGTTATAAAAGTCGTATTTACATGTTAAAAGTATATGAATAATTTAAAATCAATTCATATTAAATAATAACGTGAACATGTTATAAAAGTCGTATTTACATGTTAAAAGTATATGAATAATTTAAAATCAATTCATATTAAATAATAACGTGAACATGTTATAAAAGTCGTATTTACATGTTAAAAGTATATGAATAATTTAAAATCAATTCATATTAAATAATAACGTGAACATGTTATTAAAGTCGTATTTATATGTTTAAAAAAAACTAATCCCAGGAAAATAGCTTTCCACCTCGCTATGTTTGCTAAAGCCTTCGGAAAAAATATAATTTCGTATTGGCATTTCTTTTTCAGCCTAGTTTACCATTTGCTTATCGCGAGTAGGTGACTCGAAAACAATTCCAACAACATTTTTTATTCAGAATATATAGGCCTACGAGAATTATTAAGTTTTCATCTTTGCGTAATCGAAACTGAAATGTTTTATTATCGAGACTTTATAATTGTAAAACTCTGGTTTACGTCTTGCTGTAGCTCAAATGTGGCGTCATTAGCTACAAGTCTAGACGACTCGTGTTACGTGCCCAGCAGGGAAGTAATATTTTATCTCCCTCCCTTGCCGCGTGTCTATGCTTTGTTATCTTTCACAGTATCCTTGCGCCGTATGTACCACTCTATTATGAGTGTCTGGTGTTTGTTCAGAATCGTTGAAAAAGAAAATGAAGTTGCTGCAGGGGAAAGAACAAGAAAGTGTAGGTAGATGATGATGACGATGATAATTATACAGGGTGGAAGTGAAATAACCACATAGATTGAAAGAGACGATAGAGTACACTTAAAGGAATAGAAAACCTATCTTACATTTCGTGATTAAATGCACGGTTAATCAGAAAATTATACTCCCGTCGCTCTAATTTCCGGCAGCCAATCACATTGCAGGTCGGCTACATTTAAACGTGTGCGTCTTGTGATTCGCTGATGAAGTTGTACAGCATTTCCTAAGGCTGGATAAATACTTAATATATAATCGCCCGCCATTTTGGCTCTTTCGTTGGCGTTCGCAGAAAGCACACGAAGACGTTATTTGGCGCTCAATTATTTGCTGAATTACAGTGCGTTTGATTTATTATCATAGGAGCTACAACGTGATAATGTTTAACGGTGTGGCAAATAGATCCCTCGTCTGGTAGCTTGCAACGCAAGAACAAAAATGGCGAACGATACTACCTACCTAGACTTTATAGAGTCTTGACTTCCTAAGACGTAAGCAAAGAGGAGGAGTCACGCCGGGAATAACAGCGTCGCGACTTATAAGTTCGAAGTTTCAGTAGTCTGGCAACATCGCCGCTAACATAGTCGTCTTTTGTCTCGTAATAAAGATGCAAGAGATCAACGAACTCAGGTCAGCCTCTGTACGAGAGACTCCTCTCTCGGTACAACGTTGCGATCTACTCGCATCGTTCAGTCGCATGAAGTTAGTGGTTTTTTAATTAAACTTACACGACTATTTCGTTTATATGACGTCATTCCATTTTCGACCAATGAAGTGTAATGAAATTTTGAATTCCAACCAATCACAGTCACACTTTGCGATAATTTTTGCAGCTAGATTTATCGCTATCAATTTATCGCATGGTCGTTCTTTTGTTTAGTCGTTGCCGCCAACTGTTTCCCCGTAAATTGATGATCATGAATACATTAAGATGCAACTACACGGTTCAACTTTTCTTTCAACTTTAAAGCAATGAATGCAAGATTGATATTTAATATTAATTAATATATTTACGCAGTGAAGACGACGTTCAAAACGGCGCACCATGTAGACACAAAATCTTCATGCATCTTAATTGAACGTACCTTTAAAACTTGATTCTTTCAATATTCTTCCCAGATTGCACGCATACGCGATTGGAATATTGAACTGTCGCATATCAAACCCAAAGGCCTTGCATAGTAATAATAAGGTCTTTGATCAAACTGCCTTCCGTATGGCGTAATAAAATTCGTGTTTTAATTAGGACTATCTATACAGAGATGGCTTCACTGTGTAGCAACATGTCTCGCTGTGAATACATAAGCATTGGCATATAGCTGTCCCCACTGTTACTGTTAAATTAAATTATGATTTCAGCAGATAATGAAGATGTATTTATGTTATAATAATAAGAGAAAAGTGCAGTACATGTAATTAACATTGTTAAACCTGTATTTCACAATTGGCATTACTGAATAATAACATCGAATTTCTTTATTGCAGTAATCGATACTCATCTACGAGTATTTCAACTTCACAATGTCTGAATAGGTTAAGTATTGGTTAATAAACAATTATTAACATTTTGTGATCGAATTTTAGGGATATATTATTTACATTTTTATTTTATACACGAAATAGTCCTAATAAATGCCACTCGAGGTCTGAGATTACTACAGATAATTTCATTTATTCTATGTGTTAGTCTTATATAGATGTTACACGCCAATAATTATAGTAATTCCTATAACATAATTATTAATTTTTCTGGTTATCTAGCTCAAAATATGAAAGCAAGCATTACTTTATAAATTTTATGTTTATTCACAAAAGTATTTGATGTATGTTCGAAATATCATTTTTCAGATTTTCCATGGAAATGTACTCTATGATAAAATTGGAGAAATTTTCAAGGCAAGAGTTGAGGAGAACTACTGGGTGTTCATTTCAAAGTGTGTCATGACGTCACTGTTGTTGGGTCACCGATTTGAAGCGTGTTTCAGCTTAAATGTTAGAGAAGTTGACTATTATTTAAGGCGTTCTTCAATCTGAACTTGAAAACGTGTACGGTATAACTTGAACGTCGTAGCAACAGATGGCGGTCTGTACGGTCTGTGTGCTACCATAACCTCTTTCGAACTGTGTTTTGCGCCGGCAAGTCGTACGCAGGGTATTTGTTATCATCGGTTGCGTACGGTAACATTCCACAACACAAATCAAATGCTCCGTGTCCATGTTGACCGTCGAAGTTAATGTAAACAAATACGTAAGTAATCGTCTTAACCCTCTCCCCATATCCCGACAGTACGTATTTCCATACAGTTCACATTCCTGCCACTACTGGCGTTACCGTACGTATCGACACGTACTCTTCAGAATGAACGCCGTACTTGCTAGCCAACTTCTCTGCCTCTTAGATTATACACCTGAGCTGCGGAAGTGTAGGAAGATTGAATTCTCTAGGCTCATCAGCTAGCCACATGAAGGCATACAGCGAGCCAAGACACATTTTGAACTGAACACACAGTAGTCTCCAACAAAAGCAATAACTAATTATAAAGCCAGAACAAATAGACAAAGGAATCGATTAATAATGCGACATTTTGTGCCTTTACTATTGATGCGTATAAAAAGGAATGTAACATAATGAAAACTCCTTTTCAAAATGAAAAAACAAGTTCGAAGTGAACATTCGACGCACTCATTTTCACCAGCTCCAAAGTGTGAAGTTTTCATTAAATACATTCCTTTTCGTGTAAAGCACCGAGGAGGGGGTAGTGACCAGAAAACAAAGAGCTGGAACCTATTAACTGACAGTCCCATTTCTCGTCGCCGACCGCCACAGTGGTCGCATAGAACCTACTAACTGTTTCTCGGACTGGCTGGTTCAATTCTCTCTCAAAGACAAGTGAATAAATATTTTACTTAGATAGAATACATGTTCAGCCTAGTCTTTAAAGTTTATGCTGTCTTAAAAAAATTCATTGAGAAATTCTCTTACAATATTATTCCTTACTCTTTGAATGCAGCAATTATACCATTGGCGCGCCTTAAAAATGTTCATGCTCGACCATGCCGAAATGTAGTAATTATACACCTGGTAGCAGTCCTTTAATGCATGTCATTAAAGTACACCTACTCATTAAAGTACAGGTGTGTTCAGCCAATGACAACTCAGCTTACAGGTGTTCAGCCAATGGCAAGTCAGCTTTGTACCGTTATAAAACCGCAAGTATCGATTATTCTCGGATATGCAATCGAAAGAGAATTAGCGAAAAGTCACGAAGGCTGGAAATCCAATACTGTCGCAGAAGGTTATGTTCTGTTAACTATAATAATTAGCGTTAATTGTAAATAATATTCAAATAAATTCAATTTGTCATCTCGTTTTTCAATGTCGAATTCAATAATCAAGATTATACCACGTTTAACGGGATTACATCAAGGTCAATGACATTATTGTTCCTCGGAAAAAAATCAATACTTTCGCGTCTGCGCACATCTCACAATTCACGACCTAGAACAAGGTCACTTCTGATCCTGTCAGATACAAATAAAATGTATACATCTGAATAATTTCAAGTTAGAAATATGGTCGAGCATAAAAAGTCGTATGAAACTCGTCTATAATGGTAATTAAGAAGCTCGTATGAAAATTATGAAACTCGCTTGCGCTCGTTTCATAAAAATCCAGACTCGCTTCTTAATTACTATCATTATAGGCTCGTTGCATAATGTACTATTTGTAAATCTGTATTTTGTTTGACCACATGAAATTATTAGTACCAACTGCGAAAACTTACCTGACTGTAGTCTTGAATTATAACCACAATGTAACACATAAAATATCTTTTCAACATCATCATCATCATCATCATCATCATCCTTGCATGTATTGGGCCTAGTGGCCCGTTACGGTCTCTTGCCAACGCTTGAACGGTCTGCCCAAGGATCTCTTGCCCACAGGATGGTAATTTAAAATTTGGCGTGGAATTCTAGAACGAGGCATTCTGAATATATTATATAACTATTATGTATTAATATTAATAGTAACATTAATTAATTATTAGTATGTTCAAATTTCACTAGCTTCCAGTAACCGGCTCAGAAATCTAGTACAATTTTAATTTCATAGAACTCCAGTACCGACAAATATTTGTCTTAGCTGCCAACATACCAGTTACAAAATCACTACCATTTGTAGTATTTGTCAGTATCGAAATTCGAAACGAAGTTGGCAAAAGAAAATTCAATCTGCAAACTAGAAAATCACCACAATCCACTAGCATATGTAGTAATGGGGGGGGGGGGAAATGGTTAGGTTTCACCCTTAAGGGTATGAAGTAAGCTGACCCAGGCTATACATACATACGATTAATCATATTAATGATGTAGTGCACACCCGTTTAAGTAAGCTCGTGTTCGGAAGCGATTCCTATAAATAACTATTTTGTACTAAATGGAACATAACAAAGATTCAATAACATTAAATTTTTTATGGTCGACCATGCCGAAATGTAGTAATTATACACCTGGTAGCAGTCCTTTACTGTATGTCATTAAAGTACACCTATTCATTACAGTTCAGGTTTTCGATTATTCTCGGATATGCAATCGAAAGACAACGAAGGAAACGTCACGGAGGCTGGAAATCCAATACTGTCGCAGAAGGTTATGTTCTGTTACTATAATAATTAGCGTTAATTGTAAATAATATTCAAATAAATTCAATTTGTCATCTCGTTTTTCAATTCTAAATCAATTTCCAGGTTATATCAAAATTAGTTCATGTTATTCTCTAGATTGTATCAAGGTCAATGACATTATTGTTCCTCGGAAAAAATCAATACTTTCGCGTCTGCGCACATCTCATAATTTACGAGCTATGCACAAGGTCACTTCCGCTCTCCAGTCAGATACGAATAAAATGAATACTTCTGAATAATTTCAAGTTAGAAATATGATCGAGCATAAAAAGTCGTATGAAAGTTGCCTATAATGGTAATTAAGACGCTCGTATGAAAATTATGAAATTCGCTTGCTCTCGTTTCATAAACAAACATACTCGCGTCTTAATTACTATCATTATAGGCTCGTTGCATAATGTACTATTATATTTCAGAAAATTTTCATTATAATACTTAATAATGTATATTTATATAGCCTATTTATTCAATTTTGAAAGCATTAAAATAGAAATAAATAAAATTAGTAAGATAATCAATTTACTTGTTTAAGCAAATTTTAATTATCTGTTTTTGAAGCGGATCCATATATCTTAATGCTGTCGAACAATTGATATCTTCTTGTGCCCCGAACTCTTCTTCCGTTCACCTTTCCTTTCAGTGTATCCTTCATCAAGCAGTTTCTTCTTAGTCAATGACCCAGCCAATTTCTTTTTCTCTCCTTGATGACTTTCAGCATTATTCTTTGTTCAGCCACTCTTTCTAGCATAGCTCGAACTGTTTTTTTTCTGTGTGTTTATATTTGTGGTTCCATTAAATAGTGTATGCATCATTAATAAAACCAGAAAGAAGTTCTAATGACAACTTGTTTTAAAATAGAATAAAACTATATGTAGGTCGGACGGAGGAGTGCTAAAAACATACAATGAAGCCCCCGATGAACTTGGTATGACTATAACTAGTGAAGTTTGGATTCAATCAAACAATACACGCAGTGGCGGCTCGTGATAAAATATTATATGTGTTCACAATTTTGTGTTCCAAATCGAAGAGAATTTGAAATCGTACGTTTAGCCTAATGTAAAATGTCATGATTCCAATGTTTCACTATCGAAAAAAACCGTATATAAATTCAAAAGAACATATAATATAATAATAATAATAATAATAATAATAATAATAATAATGAAACCCAGTATTTTTATTTCCAATTTTTCCTGGTAAGCCAGTTTACCCAGTTCTTTACTGTTCCAAATTACTTGAACAGAGTTCATTGTTAACGTTTGTTAAAAATGAATACATACCACAATGCCATTATTTACAAAAGCGTGTGTCCAGTAATATATTTTGGTTCACAACACACTGATACACTATAGCCTATACCAGTACTGTAATCTCATTCGCATAGATTGATTACTATAAATACATGCCAGTAAATATTATTCTTAAATATTATACACTACCATACAGGTACTTAAATTCATACCACCACTACATTCAGCCAACACGTGTTTGAAAGTCAAACTATGCTATTATGCCGACACTGAAGCATAGTAATTCACAAACTACACTCTCGTAGCAGCGCTGTACATACATCCACACAAAGTAAACGTTCCGACAGTGACATGCTGACACTTACAGGCTAGAATACAGACTATTAAATTTCTTCCTCGAGATATAGCACGTGAACGATAGGCATCGATGCACCTGACATCTGTAGGATAGATTCACTGTTCAATTAACGCTTTGTGCTCTTGACGAGTCATAAGCGGCCAGCGAAAGACAATTTTCTCCCGCGTATGCGTGAAATTCCTGTAACCTTCTTGGAAAGAGCACGGCTTGTACGTGAACGGATGTTGCCAAGTTTACATAAGAAGTTCATGCAAGATACGGGAATTTTAAAATACTCGATTCTGATATTATACATTCCCACTACTTCAATACGGTATTAAATAATAAAACTAGTAGTGCATTAATGGAAACAAGGTGTTCACGTTCTCTTGTGCTCTTATTGACGCACCGCCACTGAATACACGTCACATTCATTTATTTTCAGTATGTCTCACTATAACGTGTCAGAGAAATCTAACACAATACATTCGGGTTGTATTTAAAATCGTTGTGTACCAAGTGAAATGATTTGTGTAGCTTTATTCAAATCCACAGACAAATTCTCGACCTTGAATTTGGCTGACTTTCTATGCTTTTGTCTTAGACTTAGTTTTAATCGTTGCAGAAGACCATTATTTACGAATGTCCTGCACGGCAAGGAAACATGTGGAAAACAATTTCACAGACCATACTATATCAACAGACGTTCGTGCAATGCAGGAAAACTGATATCGTTGAAACTAGAGAATCAATAGTTTAATATTCATGAAAAACTATAGAATGCAAATATGTGAGGAATATTAATTTACATATGGAAAATCATTTACGTCATGGCTTGAATTTTGAGAGGGAGAGGATATAAATGTTGTCAGCTGTATCCCTAAATAATGTGTTTGCTTCTTTTTAGTGTAGTTGAAAAAAAAAACGAAGATTAAAACCATACTGTGTGCTTCAATGTTCCTTATGTTTTTAGTATGAATGCAGTTTCTTCGATGGTATGATGGCTACTGAATGTATATCTAAGGTTTTTATGTTCAAATCTGGAATAGAGCGATAAATTATAATGGCGATATCTTGAACATGACTTTGTTCAGGAAAGCACCTAAAGCCATAAAGCTCTAGGGTACAAGAGGATATCAGCTGCAAGTCTTGATGTCTCGTATCTTAGAAAGCAACCACTGCATGAGTGTTCATTTAAATAGAACTGTACTTTTTCATTGAAGTATTGGATACTGCAAAATATCGATTTTAATATTTTTTTCTAAAAGTTTACAGCTTCCTTGACACCAAGACACCTGTTTCGAGCATGCTATTTGTTTCTTTCCCTCTAGAATAAACAATTAAATAAATTGGATAAATAAATAAATTGAACTAAAAAATAAATAATATACAAATAAATTGAATAAATACATAAATAAATAAATTGAACCAATAAATAAATAAACAATTAAATTGGACCAATAAGTAACTAAGTAAATAAATAAATTGAACCAATAAATAAATAAATTGTGCCAATAAATAAATTGAACCTGTAAACAAATAAAGAAACAAATTAATTGAACCAAGAAATAAAGAAATAAAAAGTAAACAACCAAACTAATTAAATCAATAAACAAATAATCAGATAAATTGAACCAATAAATAAACAAATTGAGCCAATAAGCACATAAATTGAAACAATAAGTAAATGAATGATTAAACAAGCAATTAAATTCAACCAATAAATAAATTGAACAAATAAATATATAAATTTAACGAATAAATAAATGAACAACTAAACTGAACCAATAAATAAACAAATTGAGCCAATAGATAAATAAATTGAGCCAATAAACACATAAATTGAAACAATAAATAAACAAATTAGCCAATAGATAAGTAAATTGAGCCAATAAACACATAAATTGAAACAATAAGTAAATAAATGATTAAACAAGCAATTAAATTCAACCAATAAATAAATTGAACAAATAAATATATAAATTTAACGAATAAATCAATAAACAAATAAATTGAACCAGTTAATAAATAAACAAATTAATTGAACCAATAAATAAATAAACAAATAAATTTAACCAATAAATAAATACATTCAACCAATAAATAAATGAACAAATTAATTGAACCATTGAATAAATAAATAGAGGCAATAATGAAATAAACAATTCAAACAATAAATAAATAAATAAACAAATAAAGAAAGAAATAAGTCAATAAATCAATAAAGAAATAAACAGACTGAAGAACTGATAGACAGGCAGAGAGATAGATAGACAAAGAAACAAATAAATAGATTTGTTAATCATACTTTTCACAACATAATAATTAAAATTTTCAACTCTTAGCATTGTGAGCCTATAGTATAGTATTTTGATGTGAGTAAATGCAGAAAAAATAAAAAGTGTGGAAAATATCTTTAAAAGCTGATTTTCCGCCACGAGTACATGTTTGTAATCGTAAAATATGACCTTTGAGGACGATCATGATGATAAAATTGGACAACATAAATAAAAGCTCAACGATTAATTTTTCTGCAAAAATCGAAAATGAGTTTTTCTCAAAAAATGACTTTGAACCCTTCTGATAAACATGATCCCGTAATTGTCTAGCCAGTTGATGGATAAAAATTTAATCTGCAGATATCATTGTCGATTTGACATCTCAGAGATTAGCAACTCTGGTAATTCAATGATGAGCTCTTTCAAAATGGTTGAACATTGATATAGACTATTTATGAAGAAGTTCTAGTATTGTTGTTGAATGTTTGAACCAGAACATATGAAGGTTGCACTAAAGGGCGAAGGACAGTGTAACAGTTCATATATAACAATAGAGACATTGTACACAAAAAGTTTCATTCAGAATTTTTTGGTTTTACGATCTTGTTGACACATTTTTGGTTGTTCATGGGATGTTTGCATCATGATGACTTGGCTGAATGGAATAAATAATGTTATTGTGACTCACATCACGGAGGTCGCGCGACTCAACAAAGACGATCCCATGGGATCATGCGTTCCATATTGTCACACTCACTGCGCCTTTTGGTACATAATTCAGCTGAAATGAGAGATGAGAGGGTCTTCTCAACATGAATGTTTAACAAAACACTCACGCTTCGATCCCGACAACGACAGCGAGAAGAGTCGACTCGTTCAACTCGTCAATATTGTAGCGAACCGACTCTTCTTAGACGACACGTGTTTGTTGGTTTCCAGGCCAACAGAATAACTCCTAATAGTAAACATTGCTATAAGTATAAGGGTACAATGCATCAGTTATTCATAGGTTTAAAAAAAGGCATATGACACGCATAAGAGAGAAATTTTATATAATATTCTTATTGAATTTGGTATACCCAAGAAACTAGTTCGATTAATTAAAATGTGTCTCAGGAACATACAGCAGAGTCCGCATAGGCCAGTTTCTATCTGATGCTTTTCCAATTCACTGTGGGCTTAAGCAAGGAGATGCACTATCACCTTTACTTTTTAAATTCGCTCTGGAATATGCCATTAGAAAAGTCCAGGATGACAGAGAGGGTTTGGAATTGAACGGGTTGCATCAGCTTCTTGTCTATGCGGATGACGTGAATATGTTAGGAGAAAATCCACAAACGATTAGGGAAGCAAGTAAAGCGATAGATTTGGAAATAAATCCCGAAAAGACAAAGTTTATGATTATGTCTCGTGACCAGAATATTGTACGAAATGGAAATATAAAAATTGGAGATTTATCCTTCGAAGAGATGGAAAAATTCAAATATCTTGGAGCAACAGTAACAAATATAAATGACACTCGGGAGGAAATTAAACGCAAAATAAATATGGGAAATGCCTGTTATTCTTCGTTTGAGAAGCTCTTATCATCCAGTCTGCTGTCAAAAAATCTAAAAGTTAGAATTTATAAAACAGTTATATTACCTGTTGTTCTTTATGGTTGTGAAACTTGGACTCTCACTTTAAGAGAGGAACAGAGATTAAGGGTGTTTGAGAATAAGGTTCTTAGGAAAATATTTGGGGCTAAGAGGATGACGTTACCGTACAGGAGAATGGAGAAAGTTACACAACGCAGAACTGCACGCATTTTATTCTTCATCTGACGTAATTACGAACATTAAATCCAGACGTTTGAGATGGGCAGGGCATGTAGCACGTATGGGGGAATCCAGAAATGCATATAGAGTGTTAGTTTGAAGATCGGAGGGAAAATGACCTTTGGGGAGGCCGAAACGTAGATGGGAGGATAATATTAAAATGGATTTGAGGGAGGTGGGATATGATGATAGAGACTGGATTAATCTTGCAGAGGATAGGGACCGCTGGCGGGCTTATGTGAGGGCGGCAATGAACCTGCGGGTTCCGTAAAAGCATACGTAAGAAAGTAAGTAAATAAAAATTACCTAGCCACAAGAAGTCGAGTGCTACCCTGAACCTCAGTGTGTAAAGTTGTAGGTTTCGAAAATAAGCACTCTGTACTAGGATGCTCTTACAGCTGCGTTCTGTTAATTCCAGTGAAGTATGAGAGTCCAAGACGGGCTGTGCGGTCGTAGCGGGGCTTAGCAGAACTAGTGCACAACTCCTCATTACATGCGCTACAACACATGGGCCCGCGCCGCTAATGAGATTACGCGCGCACGCCATATTTGCGTTTCTACGGTGATCATGTTGTCCCGCTCCGACTTCATACTGGTAAACAATGGAGGTCATTTGGGCTCTAGAACTTCAGAGAATACTAAACTTCCGTCAATTTGGTGTGGAATGTATGATGTTCACAGATGAAAGTGATAGCGAAAACTTTTAGGGTGTCTTGAAGCTTCCTGAACACACGACCAGCATTGTCGCAAAGCTTGAAACTTTGTGTAAATAAACCATGTAACAAAAGGTGAAGCAGGAAAAAGGAAAAAGGACAGGAATAAAAATTAGACCAAAAAAAAAAAGAATGAATAAAGTTATGAATAGAAACTGAATAGGTGTTGAAAGATGAATAAATCATTATTTATTTGTTTACTTATTTATTTACTTATCTATCTATCTATCTATCTATCTATCTATCTATCTATCTATCTATCTATCTATCTATCTATCTATCTATCTATCTATCTATCTATCTATCTATCTATCTATCTATCTATCTATCTATCTATCTATCTATATCTATCTATATCTATCTATCTATCTATCTATCTATCTATCTATCTATCTATCTATCTATCTATCTATCTATCTATCTATCTATCTATCTATCTATCTATCTATCTATCTATCTATCTATCTATCTATCTATCTATCTATCTATCTATCTATCTATCTATCTATCTATCTATCTATCTATCTATCTATCTATCTATCTATCTCTATCTATATCTATCTATCTCTCTATCTATCTATCTATCTATCTATCTATCTATCTATCTATCTATCTATCTATCTATCTATCTATCTATCTACCTACCTATCTACCTATCTATCTATCTATCTATCTATCTATCTATCTATCTATCTATCTATCTATCTATCTATCTATCTATCTATCTATCTATCTATCTATCTATCTATCTATCTATCTATCTATCTATCTATCTATCTATCTATCTATCTATCTATCTATCTATCTATCTATCTATCTATCTATCTATCTATCTATCTATCTATCTATCTATATCTATCTATATCTATATCTATCTATATCTATATCTATCTATATCTATATCTATCTATATCTATATCTATCTATATCTATCTATATCTATATCTATATCTATATCTATATCTATATCTATCTATCTATCTATCTATCTATCTATCTATCTATCTATCTATCTATCTATCTATCTATCTATCTATCTATCTATCTATCTATCTATCTATCTATCTATCTATCTATCTATCTATCTATCTATCTATCTATCTATCTATCTATCTATCTATCCATCCATCCATCTATTCTGGTGTAGTTAAGGCCATCAGGCCTTCTCTTCCACAACACCAGGAATAATCAATTCATAGAATTAAACGTAGGTTATAAAAAGGAATGACGGGAAAAGGATAAATTTCCAAATAATATAAAAATGAGTTTGCAGTTTTTCTTGGGAAGGGCAAATGCGGTAGCTTTCCGTTGCTTTCCACACACCACTCCAGAAGCATTTGAAATGTGGATATGGAGAAGAATGGAGCATGTGAAAGAGACAGACAGAATAAGAAACGAAGCTGTGCTGGAAAGAGTGGATCAAGAAAGAATGATACTGAAACTGATCAGGAAGAGGAAAAGGAATTCGTTAGGCCACTGGCTTAGAAGAAACTGCCTACTTAAGGATGCACTGGAAGGAATGGTGAACAGGAGAAGAGTTCGGGGCAGAAGAAGATATCAGATGATAGACGACATTGAGATATATGGATCATATGAGGAGGCTAAGAGGAAGGCAGAAAATAGGAAATATTGGAGAATGCTGGGTTTGTAGTGAAATACCTGCCACATACATGAGCTGAATATTTACACTCTAAATAATAACATAACTGACTATAGAAAGAATTGAAAAGAGCATCAATCTTTTCGGACTTTGTTTTTTAGTGTTTGTTTTGTTTTTTAGTGTTTGATTTTACTTTTCAGCAATAGTAATTTATGTATCAAGGGCAAAATGGAGATGTTGATAAGGAGGGCTAACGGGTTGCTGCCGAGGGTGCAAGTAACCCGAGGTTTAAACATGAAATTTCGCCGAAGATTCATACATTATTTTGTAGCGTACTAGCTCTTAAATGAAAAAATGTTTTATGTTTGTGTGTCTTGTTTAGCGTGTTTTGTTTTGGTATCTAGGGACTGTGTATACTAGAAAAAAAAAGAATAGGTAGAATAAAAATTATTCGTTGAGGGAGGCCATGCATGATGCTATTATTTCTTTGTTGTTAACCCATTAAGTCCCAAATTATTTTTTTCCACATTTTGATGTTTTATTTATTGGAAACACATAAGGAAGACCAGCAGAACACATGCCTATCATACGTAATATTTTGAGATGCCTGGTTTCAGAGAAAATAGCTGCCCTCTAAATAGGACGCTGGGATCTACTGTAATCATAAGAACCAAATTTGCCTGATACAGTCATATCTCATGAAATAGCAAAAAATCATTACTAAATTTGGCTGATACAGTCATATTTTATGAAATTGTTCAAAACATTGCATGCACAGTGTGACGTTACATTTCACGCAGTATGACTTAAATTTTCCTCCACAGCCAGTTCGTGTGTATCTTCTCTCTTCCTTTCTTCGGACAATGATGTGTCCAGCTCCATCCATCCTGACATCAGGACAACTCTTAGATGGTGATGGAGATGGTCGCCCTAGTTGCTTCCTGCTTGTGTCAAGTTTGAGATAGGACATAGTCACTGCACATCTGAAATTTAGAAGATCCAGTGCATTTGTCCAATGTGCATGTCTATATAGGAGTCAGGCATTCACCAATGCCATGTCTATCATTGTTGTAAATATGGGCCAGTAATACTTCTTTCTTGGGACACCAATTACGTATTTTCCTACTAGCCAATCATGATGATCAACACCTCCATGTGGGAATTGTAATCTTCAGTACGCCGAGATTTGTGGTGTGATAATTTGTGGAAATAATGACATACTTGTTGTTATTTCACCGGACGAAAAGTACTTCTCTATTTCGGTCATCCAAAAAAAGTCCATGGCGCTACAGCCCATGAAGGGCCAAGACCGACTAGCTGGCTGCTGGCCTCACGTCCACATGCCGAAGCAGAGGTGGACGATCATCCAACCTGAATGGAGGTATCGTGTGGTTAGCACGATGATTCCCCCAGCCGTTATAGCTGGTTTGCGAAACCGGATTTTCTCTACCTATCGTAGCTCCCTAAGTGCATCACGATGCTGGGTGGGCACCGGTCCCATACACTGGCCGAAATTTCATGAGAAAATTTCTACCCCATGAGGACTCGAATCAGCGCGCATTCCGTAACGCGAGTCCTAGGCAGTCATCTTAGACCATGTCGCGGGATCTATTTCGGTCATACTGATAGTAAAATGTACCTCGATCATGCTTCAATTCCTTGCTGTTCCGTAGTGGACTTTCTCCAGTAAGGTTCTCTCTTACAGTTCCTGTTGCTCTGTATCCTAACTTTGAAGATGAATAGGGATATCATGATTTGTGAAATAGTTATCAAAGAGCACAGTATAACTATTTGAGTGTTCAACACAGTCGAGCATATTCAGAATCACTCTCGAGCCCAACCTTTTCATTTTCCACAGTATCCTTTCTACAATATAGGTCGAAATTGAAGCAGTATTCACTGGTTCCACAAAGAGCCCTTGTACCCAAATCTGATCGGCTTCGCACGAATGAACTGCTTCAGACCGTGATGCCAATAGTATTTCACAATCATTTCATCCACAGACAAAAATTCCTCAAAAATCCCGAACTGCTGAAAAGAAGTATGTATCATCTTTATGAGAAGTCTGACTTTGAATGTTAATCAGCATCACACAAGGTACATTGACTGCCGGCAGCAGGGCTTACTCACTCTGATACCACTCTGCACAGAATAGTAATAATAGTATCTGATATCACTAAATACAGGGTAGTCATATGTTCGTAACAAACGGAATGCCGTCATGCACAGAGGAGTGTTACATTATATTACACTTCATCCCAGCGTCCTATTTAGAGGACACCAATATTTGCATTGTTGTCAGAGTCAGCTAGCATTGTTGATGATAATGATTATATATCAGATTGAAACACCAAACCATCTGCTATATATATTCACAAAGCAATAATTACATTACCAAAATCTCGGATGATATTGGCAGTGGTAGACTATAATATGAAGTACAATTGTGTAGGGTGAAGAAAAAATATAAAATAAAATAAAATTGTAATAGAAACTAAGTCCAAAATATTATTTTGTACATCAAAACAGTTCAGTTTGTAACATGACACATACAATTAACATACTCAGGATATTGTGATTGCTAAAAAGAGTAAATAAACTACTGTCCTCTAAATAGGACACTGGGATATAATGGGAAGTTACCAGTCTCTGAATTCAATAAACAATGTTCTGTTATGTTGGAAATGATGTCAGGGATCTGTTGAAACCGAAGTTCCTTATGGAGTTGTTATTAAAGCCAAACAAGCTGAAGATAAGTTGTTGCCAATTAAATAAGTATAAGTAAACAAACGACATATTTTTTTGGCCCTAGGTTCTATAATTTTTTTATGTCCGCAGAGGTATAATAATAATAATAATAATAATAATAATAATAATAATAATAATAATAATAATAATAATAATAATAATAATAATAATTTATTTTAGCTCGCAGAGTTAAGGCCGTAAGGCCTTCTCTTCCACTCAACCAGCAAAAAGTGTATATACATATGCATGAACTTACAAAGAATTCAACAATTTGATTTAGATGAGAGTTACATGTATACAAGAGTTATTTACAAATTAAACAACAAAATACTATGAACTATTAATTAAACACTGAAATAAACTGTGTAGCAGAATTAAACTAAAATACATA